>NW_015661891.1:239453-243019 GCF_001515625.1 Sinocyclocheilus rhinocerous | reverse complement strand
AATACACCAAATAATGATCTTTAAAAAAGCATCATATGACCCCTTTAATGCTTTGCATTGATTTTGTATGTATCAGACCAAAGTGATAAAACAACGACCGATTAAAGGAAAATCCATGTTAAAGGCAGAGTGAGGGATTTCTGGTAGCCAATGTTTATATTTGAAATCACCAAAACAAACACGGCCCTACCCCAAAAGGGTCTTGCCCCTATTTTGATAGCTCCGCCCCACATATACGTACGCAACCCAGGCAACGATTAGTTTTGTGAAACAAAGCAAAACCAATGTTACACCGTGTCTACGGACGTGAGCGGCGGTGCAACAAATCCCCGACAGAAAACTGCTGCCGGGTTCTATTTATGACGTGCTGACACAAATTTCAAATGGTTTTCAACGGTCGTTTGATCGCGTCCGGTGTAGGCAGACTTTAGCTGTTGTAGACACTGTGTTACTCACCTATTGAGAAGAAACAAAGCAACCTCGGCGTCCGATCGCAGGCCTCCGCTCCTTGAGTTCTCTCCAGCGCTGGAAAGCTGATCCGATATTTACACGGGTCCTACTTCTTGCCTTGTCGTTCCGCAGACGTTTTCCTCTTTTGTTTTTTTATCCGCCATCTCTATCTTTCTGTCGCTCGGCTCGGCTAATGTCCATCCCATGCACTGAAAGCTCTCTCCTCCACATCACGAGTAGACACGCCCCTTATTGCTGATTGGCTACAAGTTTGTTTGGCTATTCGGCCCGAATCAGTTTTCTAAAGTGTTTTTGAAAAATCACATACCCTGCCTTTAATATCCTAATGATTTTTGGCATCAAAGAAAAATCTATAAGTTTGACCCATACAATTTGCTGTAAGCAAACTTTGCAATTCTGTTTAATCTGATTAATTTCTGATTTCCATAACTAGCCATTTACTTTTTGAAGTCTCTCAATCATTGGTATATTTAATGTGTTCTCATGTGGCAGGTGGAGATGAGGCAGCTGCAGAAGTGTTATAGTGCCCTGGCGGAGCAGATGAACCTCATTCTATCAAAACGTCTGTGGTACATCATGATTGAACAGTTCCTCATGAAGTACGTCTGGAGTGGAAGTGGCCTTGTTATGGTGGCAGTGCCCATTATCACTGCCACTGGCTTTGCTGACAACAGTATGTGGAAGTGTAGTTTGTACTATATATACAATCTCATTGCAATTTCTGTTGAGCTTTATTTTAATGATGTTCCAGTGCTTCTATTTCAGAATTATAGGTCATATAAGAGTAGTATTTGCTTAAAGATGTCATGTTTCATATTCATTTGTTTCTTAAAGAGCTGGCTGACGGTCAGACGCAAGTGTTGGTGAGTGAACGAACAGAGGCCTTTACAACAGCTCGCAATCTACTGGCCTCAGGGGCTGATGCCATTGAAAGGATCATGTCTTCTTATAAAGAGGTAAAGAAATTGAACATGCTCTTCTTTCTTGACATTTTTCACAATTATATCCTTTTTACATAAAAGGAAATCAATGCTAATTTAAGATCTATGTAAAACTGTATGTTTTTGAAAGAAGACTCTTTTATGTTCCCCAAGGCTGCATTTATTTGATCAGAAATACAGTAAAAACTGCAATATTGTGAAATATTATTACAATGTAAAAGAAGTTTTCTTTTTGAATATGTTTGAAAATTTAATTTAGGCCTATTCCTTTGTTGGTAAATGTGAGTTTTCAGCAGCCGTTACCAGTGTTGGGTGTAATGAATACTAAGGAATTAATGACCATTAATTAATGATCATTTTAATTACTTTCCCTTAAAAAAGTAAAGTACAGGATTACTTTTCATTTTTCTGTAATTTAATTACAGTTACTTCTGATGTAATTATGTTAAACACTGTATAAACTATAAATCATTTCTATATAAAACAATAGCGGATTTAACGTCAAAATTGAAACTGTAAGAATTGTAATACTTTTTTAGAGTAATTAGTATAGTAATCTAATTGCACAGTAACTAGTAGCTAGTAATGAATTACTTTTTGGGAGTAACCTACCCAACACTGGCCATTACACCGCACACACACACACACACATAAACACAAACACACACAAACACACACACATATTTTGTCATTCTTTATAAAAGTTAAGAGTCAGCCACACCTACCTAAAACGGCTCGTTCTAACACGCCCCCACATACCTACGTCACTATTTGGGCGGCGTTATGCAACTCTTCCCAGATAGTGACGTAGGTATGTGGGGTGTGTTAGAACGAGCCGTTTTAGGTAGGCGTGGTTGACTCTTAACTTTTATAAAGAATATCTCTTTGGATTTGAGACTTTAGTCTTTGCAACTTTACAGATCTTCTTTATGCACCAAGAGCTTGTAACACTCCAAAGAGAAAGGAAAAATTGAAATCGCATCATATGACCCCTTTAATATCCTAGTGATTTTTGGGCAAAAAGAAAAATCGTTAATTTTGACCCATACAGTGTATTGTTGAGTATTGCTACAAATATATCTTATGACTGGTTTTGTGGTCCAGGGTCACACACACACACACACATATATACTGTATATATATATATATATATATATATATATTGCTTTGTAAGTTGTAACATTTGTTTTATTAATATATTCATTAATTCTACAACAAAATGATGAAACTGTCATGACAAAAATTAAATTTTTCTTGTATAGCAGTACAACAGCAAGGGCAAGATCACCACTATAGGAACTGAAACCATAAAGGATGTGATGTCATGCAACAGTGAAAGCTGGGAATCTTAACGTAGGCTAGTGATCAGTGTTTTTTTCAACTGCCACTCTGTTGACTAAGCCTGCCGGGCAACTTAATCCACCATCTGTTGAATAGAAAGCATCAGTCAGAGCCGCATCACAGATGCTGCGTGTGTCCATTACAGTGTTAGATACTATAAAGCACGACAACACTCTCTTTCAGACCTTTTAAAATAGCACATTGTGTTCTAATTATACTTGTCAACTAGCCCTATATGTGATTTGTTAATAATTCATATTTTGACATTTTCTCAAGAAATGTAAAGTGTGAATGGTGGTGAGTTGGTAACACTTTAGTATAGGGACCAATTCTCACTGTTAACTAGTTTCTAATTAGCATGCCTATTATTAACATATTGGCTATTTATTAGTACTTATAAAGTACATATTCTGCATAACCATATTCTACATCCCTAATTCTTCCCAATACCTAAACTTAAAGGGATAGTTCACCCAAAAATGAAAATTCTGTCATTAATTACTCACCCTCATGTCATTCCAAACCCATAAGACCTTTGTTCATATTCGAAACACAAATGAACACAATTTAACCGTAATTTTACGAAGCTAAGAGAATACTTTTTGTGCACAAAGAAAACAATAATAACAATTTATTCAACAATTCTGTTTGAATATGGTTGAATTGTGTTAATTTGTGTTTCGAAGATGAACAAAGGTCTTATGGGTTTGGAATGACATGAGGGCGAGTAATTAATGACAGAATTTCATTTTTGGGTGAACTATCCCTTTAAACTACCTTACTAACTATTAATAAGCAGCAAATTAGGAGTTT
>NW_015661891.1:215293-237739 GCF_001515625.1 Sinocyclocheilus rhinocerous | reverse complement strand
TAATTAATGACAGAATTTCATTTTTGGGTGAACTATCCTTTTAAACTACCTTACTAACTATTAATAAGCAGCAAATTAGGAGTTTGAGGCAAAAGTCGTTGGCTTGTTAATGGATGTGACCATACTTTTATTTATTTATTTATTTTTTGTACTTTTTTTTTCATTTAATTTAGTAATTTTGTTATGTGCTTTTGTCTATTTATTAGGTTATTTTTATTTATTTATTCATTTATTTACTTATTTTTTAATATTTGTATTTAACTTTAATTGATTTTATTTAATTTTAGGATAACACTTTACAATACAGGTCCCATCAAGTATTGTTACATAACATATTTTTCTTAAATATATGCATGCATGTGTTTGTATTTATATATACATAATAAATATACACAGTATACACACATATATTATGTAAACAAAAACTTTTATTTCGGATGCGATTAATCGCGATTAATCGTTTGACAGCACTAGTATTTTGTGAAATGTTTCCAACTGCTCTTTATCATTTAATTAGAAACATCACAATATAATTTAATTGTGCTATACATAAAAACTAATGAACAGACATTCGAAGTGTATTTTAAAATGCAAAGTATTGAAAATCTAAATAAAACTCTATAAAAACTTGCACTTGTCCCATTGGGTAATGAAAAGTTCTACACGCACTTGTGGTCTTCACACCCACTTGAACACTTGGACCAAGTACAGGAAATACGTCATGTACTGTAAGTAGACACGTGTTCAAGTGCAAAGACCACAAGTGTGGGTATTTGAACGAGCACTTGTTGTCCTTTTTGATAGTTTTACTCAATTGGAAGTCAAAATAGAAGACTGAAGAAAATAACATGTCTAATTCTGAGGCTATAAGTTAAGCAATAGTTTTTAAATACAGCAGAGCACATCAAGCTAGCAAAGACAAAAACATCTCTAGATTCTCAAACCGTCCCCAAAGGAAAGCACAGTGTTTCTTGCCGAGGCTCTTGGGATGTGGTGTGTCTGCCTAAACAAAGAAAAACACTGGCTAAACACTTCCTAACTCATGCGTTGGATCAGATTAAGCATTCAGGCCAGTGCTTTGCAAAATAATTGATCTATAAACTCCTCACAATGGGTTTAGCAAAGGCTGATTAGCATTTTTGATGCTAGAATGCAGAAATTTCAGGTCACTTGTTTACATAAGTGCCCCAAATACCTGGTCACTTACTTTGGATCTGACAAACAGCAGTTGAGCAATGCTATCTGCTGTTAGGTCACTTCAGCCTCTGAAGGACTCGCTATCACTCCAATCACATACATTTGCTCTGTGTGCTTTAGGTCACCGAGTTGGCTGGCTACACGGCACGTGTGCACAACATGTTCTTGGTATTTGACCAAGTCCAGAGGGGAATATACAAACGTTCATCTGCCGTCTCGACCGCAGGGGAGATGATAAGCGGGGATGATAACCGACCTGAGATGCACATCGATGGGCCTCTGGAAATCAAAGGTCTAATGAACGTAGCGTGATTCTGCTGCTGTGTTCACCCAAAAAACCCCAAAATGAGCTCACCTTCATGTCTAAACCTGTATGACTTTATGTCTTATCTTATAATGTTACGAAAGATTTCTATTTCAGATAAATGCTGTTCTTCTGAACTTTCTATTCATCAAAGAAAAAAATCATAATAATAATAAAGGTTTTTTGAGCAGCAAATCAAAATATTAGAATGATTTCTGAAGGATTGTGCGACTGGAGTAATGATGCTAAAATTTCAGCTTTGAAATCACAGGAATAAATTGAATTTTAAAATATATTCAAATAGAAAACTGTTATTTTAAATAGTACAAATATTTCACAGTATTACCACTTTTGCTGTTTTTTGGATCAAATAAATACAGGCTTGGTGAGCAGAAGAGAATTCTTTAAATTATTTAATCTTACTGTTCAAAAACTTTTGACTGGTAGTGTATACTTAAAAATAAGGCCCAAAACCTTTAAAAATGAAGAAATAATGATTTAAGAGTTGGAAAAGTAATTTTTATTTTATATTGAAAAAAAAAAAATCTAAATTTAAGTTATGTTTATTTATTTATTTCTGTGGAGTTTTCAGGTTTTGCAAGCCCTTTACAAACATTTAAGGCATGTCAAACCCTTGTGTTTTGAGGTTTTGCAGTTAAGCAAATAAGTATTCAGATCAAATAGATCAAAAAGTTTGGAATCAAATGGTAGTTTGTAGTTAATAACAAACGTATTTTACATTAAAGGGGTCATATGATGTTGCTAAAAATAACATTATTTTGTGTATTTGGTGTAATGAAATGTGTGTATGTGGTTTAAGGTTAAAAAAACACATTATTTTCCACATACTGTACATTATTGTTTCTCCTCTATGCCCCACCTTTCTGAAACGCGTCGATTTTTACAAAGCTTTTATGAGAAGTGGTTTTATTTAAGTTTAACATAAAGGCATGTTGTGTGTCACCGCAGTTAAATCGGTGTCTATCATGATAAAACCTTAATATCAAACCTATATAATGAGTTTGCAAATTTTAGAGAAATGCTTAATAAATGCATTACACTCTAACTAAACCCATTAGATTTTAGCCGACTAGATTTACTGTAGATTTAGTCGACTAAAATCGTATGATATTTAGTCGACTAAAATTAGACTAAAACTAAAAACAATTCAGATGACTAGAATATGATTAAAACTAAATGGCATTTTAGTCAAAAGACTATGACTGAAACTAAATCAAAATTTGCTGTCAAAATTAACGCTGAATGAGAAAAGCAACAATCCTTACATAAATTGCACAGGAGACTCAACTCACAATTGATTCCAATAGGTTTTGATGTTAGCATGTTACTAAGGTAACAATGAAATACTCTACTAAGTATAAAATGTATCTAAAAAATAATTTTTATATATGCACTGAATGAAACACATTTATTAGTAATTTCACATATTAACATTAATCTTGATTTTTTTCATTGTGTCACAAAGCATTAGGTTGGCGTTCTCTGTGAAGGATACTGTATGTGTGATTTTGCTTTTGATTTTCACCAGACCCAGTTACTTTATTATGCATGTAATTTTTGCTTTCTTTGTAGCAGACTTTGTGTCAAGAGTGGACCTACGAGGCATTAAAATGCACTTAGGTAGACGGCCCACTAGGTTTCAGAACAGCTACTGTCCTCCATCTCTGTTACATATTGCAGACGTTGCACCGCCAGGATTTGACTGCTGTATCCAGAGTCAGAGACAGTG
This sequence comes from Sinocyclocheilus rhinocerous, assembly GCF_001515625.1. Taxonomy (NCBI): domain Eukaryota; kingdom Metazoa; phylum Chordata; class Actinopteri; order Cypriniformes; family Cyprinidae; genus Sinocyclocheilus; species Sinocyclocheilus rhinocerous. The sequence continues at coordinate 234,488 of NW_015661891.1, read as the reverse complement.
TAACTAAAGCTCTGTGAAATGCTGAGCGATAGAAACCAGTCCTCAGTAGTGAAATATTTACCGTTTCCTGCAGGTGCAAGCGCAGCCAGAAGCCCATTAATATTTTATACACAGGCTGTTGTGCTTATGTGACTATCTATCTATCTATCTATCTATCTATCTACTGTCTGTCTGTCTTCACTTCGCCTGACATAATATCAGTAAATAACAGTAAAAATGTTTTATCCTCTCTCCAGACCATACATGTCCATCGGAACGTTACGGGACCAGGTCATCTACCCCGACTCTCTAGACGACATGCATGACAAGGGTTACAGAGACAAGGACCTGGAAGTTATTCTGGACATTGTCAATCTAAACCACATTGTTACCCGGGAAGGAGGTTTGTACATGTAATTCCCATTTAGCATTACTAAAGTGTTTCACCATTTCAATCTCTTTGTGATCCTTGAAAGAATTATTGTGTGCTGTGTAATAGGATCCCAGTTTTTTGAGCCAGCTTTCCACGAATTAAAAATGCCATTTTGTCATTTATTTTGGGGAAGAAAAATAAAACTGCATTTTAGAGGTCATTCACGGCTGTGTCTGTTTACAGGGTGGGATGCTGAGCTGGACTGGAAAGATGTTCTTTCTGGAGGCGAGCTAATTAATTCTGATTGATGTATCAGTGTTTGCAGGGAAAAAAAATTCAATTAGATAGATGGCTAAATTATTCAGTAGATATGGAAAAATATCTTATACTGTATATAATATAGTACAACATGATTAAATGTTTATGTAAATATGTTTTGTTTAATTTTCTTATTGCACGAAATGAATGCATTAAATTGTCATCTCTCTCTGAAAGTATAGTAGTATGTATTTATATTAATGTAAATATTTATTGAAGAAACATTAATTAGTAGGGAATTGTAGTGATTGAATTTGCATAAAGGAACATTTTACCAGTTACTACAGCAAAAAATGCATGGAATGCATTATACACACATACACTATTAGATTTCATCAAATGATGTAACTTCACACTCTTCTCACCCATCCGCAGGAAATACCACACACACCTGCTGCAGTTTGACGGGGAGGGCGGCTGGCGGTTCGAGCAGCTGGATACGGCCACACGGCTCTCACTGACGGAGGAAAAGCAACGCTTGGAGTCTCAGCTCGCAGGCATCCCTAAGATGCAGCTCAGACTGAATGAACTGTGTAAGATCTTGGGCGAAGATTCGGTTCTAAAGACGGTGGAGAACAAGGATGAGGACTGAAAGAAGCCTGGAGATGCTTGATGTTCAGGAACACTTTTGGTACTTTTAATATTTTAGCAATGATTTTAACATTTGATGTGTATACATGACAATTTGATACTGAAATTGGAGTTTAATAGGAATTGTAGAAACAGTTCCCTTTTGCTTTATTTTTTGTTTTTATAGTTTAGTTTTGTTTTCTTAGTTTGCTTTTCGTTTTTGTTCATTTGTTTTACTTATTTGTTTGTTATATTTTTGTTTTGCTGTTTCGTTTTATTTTGTTTGTTTGTTTGTTTTTGTTCTTTTGTTTTGCTTTTTGTCATGTTTTTTTGTTTGTTTGTTTTGCTTGTGATTTTCTTATTTTGGTTATATGTTTTCAGCACTTTATTGAACCTATTGCCCAGAAATTTAGCTGTATAAATTATGTCTCGAATTATGTAGTTTTCCTTTCCCTGATTAACTCTTTCAGCTAGTTATTATTTAGGTAGTGTACTTCAAAGGATGTATTGCTCATTTCTTATTGATATTTTAACCTAAACAACTGTCCTCCATATCCGGAAACAAAAACATAGCATCCTGTGGTAACAACAATAGTGAACAAACTTTTTTTTTTTCATGTAGGTCATTTACAAAACAAGCTTTTACACAATCAAACTTTGAAGAACATAGAAAGAGAAAATGAGACGAGACTATCTATAGGTCATTGTGTGAGTCAGCTGGAGAGCTCTGGGTTTAAGACAGCAGGTTTCTGGTTTTCTGAACAAATACAATATGCTGGATACACACAGTGAGGGCACAGGGCACAGCAGGTGGTTCTGTTGTGTCCACACTGAGCTGACAAACAGACAGAGAATGTGGGATTCTGGGTCACCGGACTAAGCAAGAAACATGTTCGTCATCATGTTTTAGATTTGTTTCTCAGTTCTACTGTTTCATGTCAAGTCGTATTATTAGGTTGTTTCAAAATGTATTGCACATACGTTGTCCTTTCATTCAGACTGATATACTGTGAAGTTTGTCTGACAGCTGTGATGTGTTTATCTTTAATACATTTTTAAACTTTTTCATTCAAATACTGAATTTCATTTGTTTTTATTTTTGTTTATTATTATTTTGTTTGAAACCCTACTTGGTTAGAATATTTAATTGACTAGTTAGCTAGTCGGCGTGGTCTGATGCGCACGATGAAGGCGTGGCATGGTGACGTCATCCTCCGGAGAGCGTCATCTTCAGGGCACTGAGGGCAGATGATTGTGTGTGTGAGCGCAGCTAGACATGTAACGCGCGGCGCCGAACACGAGATGTTTTATTTCATATTTGCATTATTTTCCTGTCAAACGAGCACCCGTTTGGATCATTTGAGCTTTATAATGGCAGAATAGACGCCGGGAGGGACGCTCTATTTGTTTCTGCTTCTTAAGCCGATAAAGAAAAGGAAATTCAGCTATATCTATCTCTTGTGTCCTGACCGGGAACATGTCTTCGGGACAAGATGAAAGCTCAGTGCGCGTGGCTGTCAGGTATAAGAATATACATTTTTATATTTCATGTAGTATATTGGAGAGCCTATAAAGTCTCACTGATGCTCCGTATGGGCCCGCCTCTTATGTACCTGCTACAATGTCACACCATCATCAGGGCTTTATGTTCTGCACGAGCTCATTGTGTTTACGTAAACGCAAAGTGTTTAATAAATATAAGATTAGATGCATGCGCGGCATTATTTTTTTTTTACCCTATTTACCTTATTTTTAATCCTAAGTCAGGCTGTAGGGCCTTATTGTGTTGATAAACGTATCTGATGTATAATTAAAGTGTTAGTTAATTAGCTACTGTTTTACAGTAACATAAGATTAAATGGGTTATCGATTACATAGATTTTAGATAAGGATTTTCTTTTATTTCTCCATCTGTTCATGTCTGACTTCTATTGATTAAGAAGTGGTCAAAACTGTTACTGTATGTGTCATGTTACGGTATGGCTGTAAGGCCTTATTGTGTTTATATTGTACTTGTAATGGTTAATAGATATGCAAATATAAGACTATATAATGTCTTTTTACCTTACTCTTCTGATTATTAAACAGGCCCAGATCATTATATGCATACTTTATTATAGGATTGAGGTTGTCATTTCTCTTTTGCTTTATGACCTTGTTGTGTTTATAATCATGAACTCGATGTTTGATATGAAAATATATAATTATATGCTCACATATAGCTTTTCCTTCATTTTTTATATATTAAGTTCTATTGATCAAAGTAACAATAGGTTACTATAACTTAAATTACAGTAAGTTTGTGGGTCCTGTTGTGATTATAATTAATATGCATGTTTTGTTGATATGTATATCTGAGATTTTATCTGAATATATTATTCTACTGATGTCTCTTGAGCTGAAGTGGGGCTACATCTCAAAATTTCATACTGTAATCAAGGGTTAGGTCACATTTTTTTTGTTGAACTTATTTGCTTGAGCCTTTGATTGTATGTTAAAGGGATAGTTCACTCAAAAATTATGTTGTGTACTCATCCATATGTAATTTCAGAACATTCGTTTCTTCTGTGAAACACAAAAGAAGATATTTTCTGTGAAGTTTTTGTATAGTGAAAGTCTAACGTCCTGTAGTTTGGACCCCATTGACTTCCATTGTATGGACAAAAATAGTTGACTCATTAATCAAAATATATTGTTTGTGTTTCACGAGCAGTGTTATTAGTATCATTCAATTCAATTGAAATTTTTTATTTTTTTTTAAGATTTATTTTTGGCGTTTTATGCCTTTTATTTAGATAGGACAGTAGGTCGACAGGAAGCGAAGTGGGTGAGAGAGAGAGAGAGGGGGGTGGGACCGGGAAAGGTCCACGAGCCGGGACTCGAACTCGGGACGCCCGAAGCGCAAAGGCGCTACATGTCGGCGCGCTGCCCACGAGGCCATTGGCGCCGACCAATTGAAAATTTGTAATAGTTTTAGTGACCAATAACAACACTGGTTCCACCAAAGAAAAAAAATCATACAGGTGTGGAACAACATGGTGAGCAAATGAGGACGGAATGGGCGAACTATCCCTTTAAGTAGTCTGTGCAGTTAAAGTCTATGTGGGATAATATCTTCTTCATTAAACGCATCCTTTTGTGACCAAATTGAAAGGACACACAGAATGCTTCTTTTTTGTGGTTGTAAAAAGCCTCTGTTGAAAAACAAAGGCCGTCTATACGCTCATGTTACATTGTCCTGATAGGCCTCAGGAGCTCTGGTTACTGGAGCTGACAGACTTTGACCTGCAGCTCAGTTTGCACAACATTTGGACTTAGGCCTAATGTCATTCACTCCACCTCTCTTTATTCTTCTGTCAGATTTCTATGAAGGCATCGTGTTTGCGTATGAAAGCCTGTCAGAGAGAGAACTTTAAATGTTCTAAAACAGGTGCAGGATCCATTGTGAACACATGGAAATGGTTTACTTACTACCTGGACAATCTTGAGAATTGATTTTTTGGCTTTTATTGATGACAGAGGAAGGGAGTGTATATATTGTTTACAGAAAATGTGAATGGTTCTGTGTTTTAAAATAGTCACGGGTCTGATCTTGAATGTTTTTGCTATAGGTAGGCATTTGAACAATCCAGTACAGATGACATGAGTGTGTTAATCTGTCAGACTGAGTTTAAGTAAGCAGGTCACACTTACAACCATTGACATTTTGGACATTTACCATGGCCACGTATCTTGGCCGATGAATTGCAAGCATGTAGACCCGTTGTTTGTGGGCCGTAGAGTTTTCTTTAGATGTCTGCAACATTAAACTGAGTTTGTTGTTATTCAAATAGCTACTGTTGATATAAACGTCAATATTTTTTCTATCTTTAACTAACATTCTCCTATCTTAGGACCAGATTTACTAAACAGGGCAAATTAGCGTTAGAGCGCAATTCCATAAAAGTGCCGATGGTAGTGGAAAATTCTGCCGGTGATTTACTAACAATGCGCACATTAAAAGAACACAGATGCAGCCAGATAATTTCCACAATGACCAGCGCAATTTACCGCCTGCTTTAAGACATGCTATTTTGGCCGGTTAAATAATGGCGCAAATACCAGTAATTTGACGAGCGCAAACGTTAGTGAATCAAGTTGTGTGCTTCATTGCAACTCCTACAAATGCATATTCAATAAGGTCAGGCACAAAAATAACTGTGTCCATGCCTTTTTAGTGCTAATTCCTCACTGTGCGTCTTTCGTAAATCCTGTCAGTACTATTTTAACACCAAAAGATGGTTTTGCGCTGGCGCGAGCAGATTGTAAAGCTGTCCCTAATTTAGCTTTGTAGTAGCAGTTTAGGTAATGCTATAGTTTAGCTAATATTTAGTAGTTTAATTTAGATAATTTAGTAGAAGCTGTTTCAATAACGTCATCATTTAACTTTAGTGTTACTAGCTAAAGTAATTTAGTTCATTAATTAACTAATTGTTAATTTAAGTTAGTTAATTTAGTTAATTGTACTAGCTTGCTCTATTCTATCTGTTTTCTTTTTATTTATTATATGATTTAAAAAAAGAACTTGCTACGTGTACTGCATTAAGCTAACTGAGACTTGTTGTAGCACTTGCATATCATTGCTCTTCTGTTGATTTTGATTGCTTCTATTGTCCTCATTTGTAAGTCGCTTTGGATAAAAGCGTCTGTTAAATGTCTAAATGTAAATATAATGTAAATGTAGTGTCAGTAATTTAGCTAATATGGTAGAAGCAGCTATAGCTAATGCTATAGTTTAGCTAATGGAAACATTTTAGATAATAGAATAGTTTAGCTAATGCTTATGCTTTATTTAACTGGAAATAGTTATAAAATAATGTTATAGTTTAGTTAATGTTTAGTAGTTTAGTAGAAGCAGGTTTGCTAATGCAATATGCGAGATACTATGGCGCCCCCTGTGGCAAAACTGAGATTGCAACACATACAGCTTTATGAATTATACTTGACACGTTTCAGTACACAACATGTGAAATCGAACTGCCATAATTAGGAGCGTGCATGTGTAGAGTATGTTCAGGCCGCATTGACATAAGCCACATTTCCAGTTTTTTACAGTATATCTCACTCACCGCAAAAAGCCTAAAGGTTCAGCCTGCAGATATCACAGTGTTTGTTCAAGCTTGTACTAGCTATATATCTCAGAATTGCTTTGTGGAATGTCTTTAGACTGTGTATCAGTGGCTTTTCTCTCCACGGGGAATAACATCAGTGTTTTAGTGGCTGGCTTAGCATCATAAAGACAGTAGCAATCTTTATGTCTTTTTCAAATAAAGTAACGGTCAAAGGCCTTGAGATTTCAACTTTTAATCTTCAACATTAATGGAAGACAATCCATCATTCTTCTTCGTTTGTGAGTCCAAAGTCATGGCAACTGTTTAATTATCATTACGTCAATGACAGTATCTCTTGTTTGTAAAACCACGTCTGATGAGGCCCAAAGCCATGTGTTTTTCCTGGCTGGTAACCTTAGTAATTTTTAGTTTATCCAAGCTGCGGTTAGTTGTTGATATAGTACCAGTCTCTACCTGTTACACTGTTGCTTTCTGAAGCACTTCATTTATCTTGTGTTCAAGAGACTCTTGGATTCATTCATCTATTGTTGTCCTAATTTGAAATTTAATAGATTTCTGATGCACAGATGCTGCTCATTGGGAACATCTTTAATAAGTCACAGCTTGTTTATATTGCATTTTGGGTTGACAGACATTCAAACTACAACCTATCAAGGGCCATTTATGCTTGCACGATTATGACAAAAATCATAATTGTCGATTATTCCCTTGAAATTGTAATTGCGATTATTAATTACGATTACCACAATTTACATTGAATGATGTTTATACCATTGTTTAATGCAACTGCATGCCGTATTTTTATTTGAAAATAAACAAGCTGAAAACACTCTAACTTTTAGTGCTTTTCTATAGTATTAAGCCTCAAATGCCAACTATACATCGGATTGGTTTCTTCTTTAAATTATAAAAAAAGTAAAAATATGAATGGTATTTAGTGTTATACTAAACTAAAATGAAAACAATGGAAAAACCCTTAAGATAACATGTAGAAAGAAAAAAACGCATCTTAAGCACGCAGAATAACATAAGTGGACTTTGAACGATTAATTGCCACTTTGAACGTAATTGCGGCATCCATAATTGTAATTGCGATTAGAAATTCGATTAATTGTGCAGCCCTACTAGAAATGAAAAAAATAAATTTTAATACAGTTTTTCTCCTCTAACTAAAGTAACAAACATAAAATATGCAAAAAGTAAGACTATGTTTTGTTGTGAAAAATAGAGTAAAAGTAGGGGCTACTTTTGTTCCATTATTCCAAATGAATAGATTATGACCCACAAATAAATGTATAGAGATACACAAAAATTCAACAAATTCACAAATAAATATAATGAGATCAACAACAGGCGTTGAGTGTACGGAGAAGAGCAGCAAAAAGTCAGTTTCAGTTGACAAACAAATGATCTGTGCATGCGATTTACTTTGACTGAACATATTTCTACATGATGTGTGATTTTTCCCACAGTGTTTAAGAAAAACACCCTTTCTCCCTACAATAACTGTGCTTACACTTAATAATCAAACATATACATATTTTTAGAAGCTGCTTTCAAAATCCACCTGGCTCAAAAATCTGCAGTAGCACATGCATTTAAATCAGAATGGTGTTTTATGGCATCGTCACACCAGTGACTGGCTGACATCAACCCAGTTTTCTTTCACTACTCTGCCCACTGGCCCTCAGAACAGTGAAGCGAAGGGTGGCTAATGCTTCTTTCCCTGACAGAATGATCCAGAGAATGAATGTGATGTTCTAGGACTGAACTGAGTGGATCTGTAGAACACTCCTTAGTGCCTATAGGGCCCCAGCAACAACAGAAGGTGTCCCATGAACTTATATAATCAATATTACTGAGCTGTATCAGAAAACCGTGGACTTAAGTTTCAGTATGACCTTCCAAAGAGTCAGAGTTTTTTTTGTCAATGTGATACACAATACATTTGCTTTTCCCAGAACTAAAATGACAACACCTCTATAACCTTACAGAACATCTGATCAAATTTCTGCACAGCATCTTTAGCATCATTTCACATATTTAGCACCTGCATAATTCCCTAGGTTAATATGCATAATTTGGGAACTGTAGCCTTTCTGTAACACGGTTTTTTGTAATTAGGTGAGTATTTCCATTAACGAGGAATTACGCTGATGACCTAGAACGAAAATATTTCAGCATGTGATGACAAAAGGCTGCTATGTCTTCTTAAACCACCTACGCATGAATTGACAAAGCTCTTAGAATTGAAATTATTTTGGCCACTTTTAGCATTGTTAAAATTCAGGCTGCTCAAAACTAGACAAATGCATTTCCTTATATTTGCAACCACTATTGTCCTTATATGACTTAAAGGCTGAGCAAAACGTCCACAGCTAGATGGCGACTTGAATAAACAACAGAAATTATTAAGGTGGCCAAGTTACACCTCCATATAAATGTCATTCTTTAACGTTTTATTCCTCTTCCCGCCTACCATTTAAGAGCTAAAAATAGGCTCAGGCCCAAAAGACGGAAGCGAAGTCTCTCTCTCTCTCTATCATAGTGCAGACACCCGTCTAAGTACCCTGGTCAGTTAAATGTAGACGTAGCCTGAGGACTAAAGCTGTTCCATTAAAAACTGTTCCACACAACACAAATTCAAGAGTACAAGGACTTTGCACATGGCATATGTGATAACTTGGTGTATGCATTCTGATAACAGGCTGGTTGCATTGCACAAGCAGAGAAATACTAATAGACATATTTAAATGTAAAAAAGAGTAACTTTGTACAGTGAAAATTAAAATTCCACTGTGAATTATAGAATAAATACTCTCTCCATAAAAGACTCTTTTGTGACTTCTCTTTGCGTCTCTATCTCTCTCTCCATACTGTGTAATTATACTGCATAGTTGAGCATTAGCAGGCTGTTTGCTTGGCTGGTGCTACAGCAGTTGAAAAGGTGTTTATTCCCCATAGTAGCACTTGGTGCCAAAACTGATCTCATAAGCTTATTCTAATGCTTGAGCGTCAAGTCCAGATTTGCACAACTCTACATAGGCCCTAAATTGACTAGAAGAAATGTCAAACATATTAAGAAAGAGCTACAGATTTACTAGTGCTTGAATTCTTAGGCAATCATTACTGAACTAAAAGTCAAAGGACCGTGGTTCAGATATTGATTTAGTTGTTTTTTTTCTGGCAAGCGTAATAATGTTATCCTTAATACAGATCGTATTTGTTTTCGTATTGTTTTCAAAAGATTAATAATTTAGTTATTTTAAAATTTTTACAATGAATCTCTATATATGTTGGTTTATACTACAAAATAAAATACTGTAACCGATGCAATACCATGCATACTCTGAAACAGGAATGTACTCATTTATTTGCATACAAATGATCAGATATGCAGAGTGCTGTAGTTTGTGAGCTGTAATTATGCTGCTTAGAAAAAACATGCAACCGCATATAATGCTCATGGCTATGATGATGACATCTTAATAAGGAAGATGAACCACTTTCAATACATGAGAACAGTGATGAAAAAAGCATTTTAATCTATGTGGTTGCACAAAATTGATTCTGATAGGCTTATATGTTATTACACACACATAGTTCTTAAGTTATGTCAGTTCAGTTATGAAATTAGTCATTCTAACTAATCATTCTTAGCATTTAATCTGAGAATACAAATGAACTTTTGTGGCTAAACTCAGCTAATTGGATTTTAGAGACAATCAGATTTTTATCACATTCAATATACTTCAATTCATTTTAGCACAGAGAACAAATGGGAAATAAGAACTACATGCAAAATCAATATGTGATAGCAGAATTAAACTACATACTTACAATTTAATTGCCATGTACTGACAACAATATAAGTTTGATTGTGAACATGTAGAAAGAAAAAAACCCATCTTAAGCACGCAGAATAACATAATATGGACTTTGAACGATTAATTGCCGCTTTGAACGATTACGTAATTGTGGCATCCATACTTGTAATCGCGATTAGAAATTCGACTAATTGTGCAGCCCTAGTTTAATCCATATCTATAAGTTAAATATAAATGTAAAATATGAATATATATATATATATATATATGTAGTCAGTGCACTTTCCACTTGACACATTAGTCTTGGGTTTTGCAATTGACATACTAAAATGTGTGGAACAGATGAGCTTTCTCCTTTATGATGCTGCTTTAGTGCCACATTGAAAAAAGAGAATAAACTTTTTATGAAAATGAAGTTGTATTGTTACATGAATAAAGCCAGAAAAATTAGGAGACTGAAGTAATTTTATACTGTCAAAAAGTACTTAGAAATGAAACAACATTATGAGAAAAGGTATGATTAACACTATAGGAATAGGATTTCATTTCATACTGGAATTCTACACATTTATTCTACAGTTTATTCTCAAATTATTTAAGATTATATCTCATTATAGTACAAGTTTATGACTTTGACTTCATACTCAATAAAGACCTATAATGACATTATTCTCAAAGCATTACAATTTTAAACGTGGCACTAAACACTTCGTTGATACAGCTGAAAGCATTTGACAGCATGTTTCTTAGGGCTTTACATGTGTAGGTTTGAGCAGTTCTCTTGTGGCCTGTAAGATTCCACCACTGGTATATTCAATACCACCGGTCACAGCATTAATATTTTAAGCCCCTGGTCTTAACAACGAGGTGCTTTGTGGAATTACCCTCTGAGTCTGTTGAATTGGTCTGAGGTTTATGTTGCAGATGAATGTATCTCTGTTTGCTTATGGCATGCATGTAGTTTATTACTTATTTGACCTCTTTTCTTATTATTTTTAGGCTGAAAGGCAAGTGTGGCAAACATCTGTTATTGAGCAACTGAATCCAAACCTCAGATTTCCACCCTTTACTTTGGTTAAAATTTCACCATAGTCATAAGATGCAAAGCAGCCAGTTTGGCTGCCTTCTGCACAAGGTCGTAAGTGGGTCAATAAGCAGTAAAGCAGTTTTGTTCAAATATTAAGTATTTGAAAATGTATCTCATGATGTCATGTGGTAATTCATGATATTCACAATATTAATACTACAGTCAGAAAAAAATGAATAATTAAGATTTTTAAAAATGTTTTTGAAAGAAGTCTCTTATGTGTAGGCTGCATTTATTTGTTTACAAATACAGTAAAAACAGTCATATGATGAAATATTGTACAATTTATGAGAACTGTTTTTTTTTTTGTTTTTTTGTTTTAAATTGTAATTTATTCCTGTGATGGCAAAGCTGAATTTTCACCAGCCATTACTCCAGTTTTCAGTGTCATATGATCCTTCAGAAAACATTCTAATATGCTGATTTGGTGCTCAATTATTATCAATGTTATTGGTACCCAATTATTAATAACTCTTCTTGTTATTGTCAAATATTGAAAACAGTGTTGTCGTTTAATATTTTTGCCTTTTTTGGTTTAATCTTAAATACCCCAAACTTTTCAATGACATGATAATGGCAGTTCTGTTACACCAAATACACAAAATAATGATCTTTAAAATAGCATCATATGACCCCTTTAATATAATAAGAAATCAGCATATCTTAATAAGGATCATGTGACACTGAAGACTGGAGTAATGATGCTGGAGTAAACGATGCTGGAGTAACGATGCTGGAGTAAAGATTCAGCTTTGCTATCACAGGAATAAAATACATTTTTAAAATATATTATAATAAAAAAACTGTTATTTTCAAATGTAATAATATTTCACACTGTTTTTAACTGTATTTTTGATCAAATAAATGCAGCCTTGATGAGCTTAACAGATTTCTTTCAACAATAATAAAAAAATCATAATTATTCCAAACGTATATGAAAGATACATAAAATGCTATTTCAATATGCACCATGTCTTTAACCATTGCATCCTTGTGAGTATCCTGACTGGCATGATGTTTCCAAATTTTCAGAAAAAAATGGGTGGACTAGATTAAATCAAGAGCTCCACCTTCTGTTGCAACCCAAATGGATTTTTTTTTAGGTCTTCTCATGATTATTTATGAGCCAGCTGAATAGAACCAACCCTAGAAACCATCTGTCATGTGAATTGATGAGTTAACAGACTCACATGCACACTGGGTTGGGTGGTTGTGTATGCAAATATGATGGCATTAGTACAGATGCTTTAATGTTTACTTAAGCATGGGAGGCATCTGTGCACATGTAAAATGCCTTGTTGAACAGTGAGACACAACAATTTCCACCACAGCTATTCTGAAAAGCCAAAGATATGTATAGTATAACGTTGTCCTGTCACTTGGTCTCTTATTTGGCTCTTTTTTCCATCCCTTTGTTTCCCACATATAATTTATCTAGTTTAAATAGAAAAGTACTTTTATCTAGGCCCTACTTCATAGAGATATCTTGAGTTAGATAGCTTGTGTTCTGCTTTTGAAATAGCAAATGTGCTGATTATGGACACAGTTTATAAAAATACTTTATTAGGAACTCCATTCAGTTTTTTTCCCCACCACCAATATAATTGTAAAAACAACTAAACAGATTCATTTTCTAAGGAAAATGTCAAGACTTAAACTATAAATGGCTTAGTTGATGGGCTATCAAGTATTTTAGCATTCAAAAACAGCACACTTTTCCTTTAAATATCTCCGTTCCAAAAGCAACTGATTCTTTCCATGTATAATTGTTGATGTTTTGTGCCGATGAGCTCGTGGGAGCAGATGTGGGTGGATGTTTTGGGTCAGTTGTTGTCATCTATTTTGCTCCTGCTTGACCCTTAGGGCGGCAGTCAACCAGCATCACAGTCACCTGTGGCCTTCCTGTCCATAACCTTACATGTGTGCAGTGAGACCTCTGAGCAGACAGTCAGCCAGAATGGACATTTCCTTTATGTTCAAGTCAAGCCTTAATTTGCATTTTCCAGAGTGATCGAGCGCAGCTGATGCTGTAAAAATACTCCCCCATTTTTAAAATACACAAGAGACACGCTCATCCTGACAGGATGTTAAAAAGGTGTCAGAGTTTGAAACAATTTAAGCTTTATGTACAGCATCTGTTACATGCAGAAGATTACCACAGAAAATAATTTTGATTCATTCAGTGTTTTGTAAAAAGCTATGCAAAGCATTTACATTAGAAGATAATTAGTGCTTTCAATTGATTAATCGCGATTAATCGCATCCAAAATAAAAGTTTTTGCTTGCATAATATGTGTGTGTGCTTATATGTAATATAAATTATATGAATATAAATATATACATATAAATACATGTAAATATTTTCAAAATATATACTACTATATGTGTGTGTATTCATACATACATAATAAATATGCACAGTACACACACATATTATGTAAACAAAAACTTTTATTTTGGATGCGATTAATCGCGATTAATCATTTGACAGCACTAAAGACAATAAACATAAAAGCCTGATTTGTTTGGTTTTATTTTCTAGCAGTGCACATTAAACTTAAAAATAAAAAACAAAGAAAACAAGCTTGTTTGTGCCTGTTTATTAGGTAATTTAAATGAAATCCTCAGTAAAACAGTATAGAAGCCCTGAAATTCAAAACTAATCTGTGCAAAGCCAACACTTTAATCAGGCTTTTAATCAGGACAATACAACACAGATAAAGTGATAGTTTTGTTGACTGTTCAAGGATGGCAAACGGAAAATGAAGGCGGGGAAATCCTCACATCCCATTTCTGTCTCCTATGCACTCGCCGTGGTCACTCATTTACCCAGGAATATTCTGTTCCTGCTTGGGTTGCACAACCTTAGATGGCCTTTCATTGAATATGAACTATCCAGACTTACAGAAAAAGACGATTTCCATGAACAGGATGTTTTTTTTTTACAGCAGTTCCGTGTAGGGTTCGGTGATCATGTTTCTTTTCTGAAATGTTTGAATAGTCAATGCATACACATATGCAAAGGTAATCGTGTAGTCTCACGTTGCAAGAATTTTGACTATCAGCAGGTCTGGGCTGCTGTGCAGTTTCATACTCTATGCAAATATACAAAAGCAGACTTACTGTAAATGCTTAGCCAATGCATTGCAAGCCCAATGGAGTTACCTTCAAATGTCTATGCCATTAAACTGGTGTTATTATTCAGTTAGGTAGCTATAAACACACAGTAATGTCTGTTATAGCGCCCTCTGTGGTAATCGTAAAAATGAAACATTCTTTCTTTGCTATATAAATTCTGGGGTGCATTGTTAGTCAGCTATTGTTGCAAGTTCCGTTGTTACCAACAATGTGAAGTTCGACGATTTGTTCAGTGGTTCCCGAGACCATAGTTCCAACAAACGTTCGCAAACAGCATCGTATATTTCTGTCGTTGGAACTACAGCTCTCGACCTTTGGGTGGAAATATAGTTTCTTTTTAGGGAATGTAGTTTGAATGATGATTGTGTAACAAAGTTTAGTAAGAAACTAAAGTCTGTTTCGAGAAACTGTCATGACTAGCTAGTTAATTACTCCTGCAATGTATTTAACTCGTAGTTAAGCAGTTACATTGTTGAACAGAAAACACATCCTTGGACTAAAAATATTAACCGACCAACTACAGTGAGGTAATCTTACTGCAATTTCAGATGAACATACAAATTGTACGAATTAATATGAATTAGCTAACAATTCACCAAAATGTAAAATAGTTACAAAGTGCCTTAATATTGTGAGGTTCTTTTACTAGTTTTTAATTAAAACCACTTGGTCTACCAGCCTTGACACACGACACATGACACACATTGTGGGCAAACAGGATAAAACCTTTGCAGCTTGACTTTTAGCTGTCAATTTTAGACACTTTTTATCATTATTGTGTGTCATATATCACGCAGATCTGTGGGTGTGCCGTTATGAGGCTGTTTATCAAAGCCATACAGGTTGGATAGATGAAAGTTATTACCTTAATTATTATAATAACTACAACTGTCATTAAGTGTCATTATAGTTTTAAAATGTGGGTGTTATAGATATCGCAAACATGTGATCTGTTAGCTGATTTACTGTATTACTTAATACTAGTATAATCAAAAGAATCCAAACCGATCAGTATGTTTATTAGTCAGACTATCCAGAATCAATACAAAGTGGTTAATCCGTGTTCTTGTGTGTTGACACTAGGGCTGGGCGATTTGGCAAAAAAAAATTTATCTCGATTTTTCCAGAATGTTAGACCGATTCTCGATTTTTTTTACGATTTTTAACTTGAAAATGTAACTACAACATGATTCAAGTAACTTTTTCTTTATTAACCCTCTAGTTAAAGAAAATTCTATTCCAAGTGCAGCACACATGAAGTTGTCAACATGACGTAAATGGTAAACAAATCACTTGTTAAATATCTTTGCAGAAAAGATGCATAAACTACAACTACATATTGTACAAACTTGTCTTATACATATTATGTGTTCAGAAATAATACGAGGAAAATGCTTTTAAAAAATTTCAAAAGTCAAGGTAATTCAAATTCAAAATGACTGAAGGTACAACACCAGTAGACTATTATTAACTATAAATGTTCTTTAAAAACAACAGCAGCTTTCAGCCTGTCACCATGATGCAAACATGAAATATCAGACATACAGTAGTAGTTCTTTACAGGTTATTTATTCGATTGCGCTGCTTTTCCGTTGTTTTTTCTGTGTAAACATGGATGTGTTTGACTGTTGCGCTCGCGTCTCTTGCATGAAACGGCTTTCTAAAAACACTGCGCTCAAGTTAAAAGAAGTTCACTCCCATCTTCTTGCATGTTTTACCTATTCCACTGCCCGCGTCGCATCTTTGTCAACACAAAAGCGCATTCTGTGTGAATGGCGCTTAGCGCTATATTTATGGTCCTTCACAGAGCGCGTCACACGTCAGCGGTTAATCACGTGCGCCGACATACATGCGGTTGGATCGTTCTTTTCTCTTTACTGTTATCACCGGCATATTGTCAAAATTCTAATATTTGGTCATATTTCTATTCAAAATCGCAATTCCTCGATTTCTAAAAAATAAAATCGTGGCAAAACATTAAATTCGAATTAATCGATAAAATCGGGAAAACTGCCCAGCCCTAGTTGACACTATGGAACACGTTTTTACTATTTTACAGTAAACAAACACTGAAAATAAGAAAATGTATTATTAATGAATGAATGAATTAATTAATTAATAATTTTCGTTTCAATCTGAGACAGACCAAGACTTTAATTTTGGTTTTAAGTTTAGGCACCAATTCATGATGACGAAAAACAGTGATCTCATATCGAATTATGGTAGCATCTGTTCTCATCTCAAAAATTATCAATAAATCAGCTGTTAATGAGACTAGGAAATAAAATGTACTCATAATAGCACTCTAATAGGGTCATGTTTTTCTAGGGCAGGATGCATCAGCACTTACCCATCTGTCTCCATCTGCTTTATTGGAATTTTTTTAATGTTTTTATTCTGCTTAGTTTACTGTTGGAAATCATTGTGAGCTCATCTGAGATATTTTAGAGGTCAAATGATCCCGTAGCAGACAAAATGGACCCCTGTGCTTCTGGCTGACTAGATAACTGTTGGACCTGTAGAATATGGTCCAATCCACTTAAGCTACTGATCTTTTCCCTGGGAAAGAGGAGGCCGTGGAGATATCTTTGTCACTGTAATCGCAGTAATGAGGCCTGTGGGTTGAGGTTAATGCGTTCAGTCAGAAGTTGAGCTTCATTTTATGCCTTGTGAACAATATGTGGCCCACCTCATGCATAACATTAGATAATGCTAATTATTCAGCTTTCCTGAGAAAATCCATTGAAAGTCCATTTCACCAAAATGTAAAGCTTCAAGAAGTTGTCAAATATGTCATTAAAAGTATTCCATATGAATCAAGTGGTCTGGAGAGTCACAATTGTTTTATTTAACGAAAAGATCAACTGATCAAATATGGTAAAAGGAAGCTTAAATGTGCTTCCCATTTGTGTTTAAAAGATGAAAAGAAGGAAAGTCATATGAGTTTTGATTAATTATTCTTTTAGTGCTTTTGAGGAAAAAAAATTATGTGGGAAGTCCTAATTTAATTCTTATTGACTGGACCAAATGATCATTTCAGGTGTCAACAGAGATTAATTGATTACTACGTATATATTGAGAATAACAGTTCTAGTACTGCGTGATTATGCTTTTAAACAGCAGATTAATTAGCAATTTAGACTCATTATTGGCAGTTATCTTCTCTATTTTTGCTCTTAAAAAACAAAAGCAGAATCAGTGCTTGCATGTCTCAGAGCAACACACAGTAGTGATGTTTCATTCCTGTATTTTTTTAACAAATTGTTTGAGTGACTAATTCAATGACTCTCTTATGAAGGAAGTCACTTCATTCAGTGTTTTTGAACTAATTGGTTCAATGTATGATTCACTCATTCTTAAAGACATAATGGTAGCAATGTAACTGTTGCATAATAAAATAAAATCAGAAATCTAATACATTTCTTTCAAAAAAAAGTGTTTGCAGAGACTGTTTAGTGACTTTTCACAGACTTTTTATTTAGAGGTGGCATTTAATTCAACAGTGTGTCTTCTTAACTACATTATGTTAAATAATAGTATATTAAACAATAGTATATATAAAAAATAAGTAAAATACACAAACAAAAATTATTCATTCATTCATTATATACTATATTATACTGTATATAATATTATATATTATAACGTGAATTCTAGGTGCAAGGTGCAATAGTATGAGCAAATACATTTGTCAGATGACTGACTAGAGTGTTTTGTGGAAGCTGTTGAAATGGGAAATGTATTTCAGTCTCATAAATGTCTCACAATATCTTTTACAGTATGTATAATTACACATGCAGAGGCGTAGTATGGGCTCACATTGACATCATTTGTGGTTAGGGGGTTCTTGGAGTGCATTTGGCTTTACAAGACCAATTTATATATCCTCAAGTCTTTAAAGATTTATAGTGGTCAGAGGTTGTCATTGTAATATGGCTTATTTTTGAGTTATGTGTTCATGTATCCCCTCTAAGCAGCATAGAATGCGCTGGCACACATGAGTAGCTCTGAAATTGAGGAACAAATTTAACCCTTGAGTGACTGTATTTAGTATTTGAAAGGGTTTGGAGACACTAGAGATGTCACTCTGGAAAAGACTGGACAAGAGTGTTTGACTAGCATTACTGTCCTAAAAGTGACTTCACAACTGAAAGAGTGAATAGAAGCTTGCTGCTGGAAAATCATGTTACGAACAGAGGTTAAAAACAGAGTAGCACTGTTTAAATTGTTAGGACACTGATTCAGTAACAGTTTGTATGCACAGAATTGTACATTAAATCTGCATACAAGTGTTTTCACGAACAAATCGTGAACTTTTGTGCAACAAAGGTAAATAAAAAGCAACGGTAAATAACATCACCGAAGAGCTTTCAGCTTTACTGGATACTAACATTTCTCTCAGACACTAATGCATTGAGTCCTGGCGTCTCTTGAATGAGCAATCTTGCCAGGGTCAACTCTTTGTATTGCATATAAAGTACTGTACTACAGTTTTTCTGAAAACCTTCATTCAGTATTCAACTAAATTTAGTTTTCACTTTTATATAAAAAAAAGTGTATTATACGGTAGTAAATCGTCTTAGAGATTCTTTATGCATGAACACCATAGTGGACTTTGTATAGAGCACAAATTATTATTTATGCCATCCGCTAATGTAACTACGATTGATTGTTTGTGTGTATTGATGGACTGTGGCTACTGAATTGTACGGTGGACCAGTAGTGCACAACACAACGAAATCGCCACAACACAACGGAAACAAGCCGCAGCACAACAAAATCTCCACAACAC
>NW_015661891.1:196790-215272 GCF_001515625.1 Sinocyclocheilus rhinocerous | reverse complement strand
CAAGCCACAACACAACAAAATTAGCACAACACAATTGGAACAAGCCACAACACAACGGACACCAGTCGCAACACAACGGAAACAAGCCACAACACTACGAAATTAGCACAACACAAAGGAAACAAGTCGCAACACAACGGAAACAAGCTACAACACAACAAAATTAGCACAAAACAATGGGAACAAGCCACAACACAACAGAAACAAGTCGCAACACAATGAAATTAGCACAGCACAATGGGAACAAGTCGCAACACAACAGAAACAAGTCGCAACACAACGGAAACAAGCCACAACACAACGAAATTAGCACAACACAAAGGAAACAAGTCACAACACAACGGAAACCAGTCGCAACCAACCAAAAACAAGCCACAACACAACGAAATTAGCACAACACAAAGGAAACAAGTCACAACACAACGGAAACCAGTCGCAACACAACGGAAACAAGCCACAACACAACGAAATTAGTCCTATGCATTGTGTTGTGCACTACTGGACCACCATTTGCCTTCAGTTTTTTACAGGGAAAAAAAAAACAGATAAATATTTTCAATTATAATTAATACTAAAAACTAATAACATAATTTCAAAATATTGTTGTTTTCATATTTAAGTCATATTTCTTCCACAAAAAATTTATAATTTAGTTTTACATGACATTTATTTTTACCCTCTCACTGACCACTTGCATTGCATTAATTATTGTATTCAGACACATTGCAAGTTCTGCATGGGACTTGCATAACTATAATCATTTACTTTCACATACTTGGTAATGTTAATGTGTGTTGGGTTTACATCTACAATATATGAATGAGCTCACAGTTTTGATATCATAACCATCAAATTACTACTGTACATTTTTGTAATTCATTTTCAATAAATCATCTGGGTGGACCAAGAGGATGCTTTGTGCTCTTAATATTATATACATTAGTACATAAATTCAAAATTCAAGTTTTTTCTGTGATACGTCTCCTTCAAAAAGTCATTAGAATAAGGGCTAAAAAGTAAAAGGCAGAGCAGCAGGTTGTGTTGGAGGAAAGGTTTAAATAATGAAAACAGAAAACGTGAGTAAATGAATCCCAGGGTGTGACTGTTTACCTATCGTGTTGCCAGAGCTTCCTCTCTCGCTCTCCACTAACAGAGAACGTCTGTGTTCATGAACGAACTCAGGATTGGAGTGTTTTGGCACTTTCCACGAATACAGTATTCTTGGAAGACCTTTTTAAATCATTAGAGGCTTTTTAAAAAAAATAGATTTGTTAGATAAACCATTATGTAACATAACTAACCTAGTATATCTTATAAACATCAAAACAATGTATAGACTGTTAAAATAGGAATTTTGGCCTGTACCACCTCAAAGATCTTGACTTTCTTGACTGTTTCCATGAAATAAAAACATATCAAATCAATATAAATAAATATCAAATCAGTAGATTATTAAAATATAGAATATACCAACTTTTTAACTGTCATACAACAATTCGCCATTGTTCATTCAAAAATATGTTTTTTAATCTAACACTGTTTTAAGATAAAAAACATTTATTCAGATAAATAATTTTCCTCTTTAACATAAACACTCTATTTTTCCAGGATTCGTCCACAGTTGTCAAAGGAAAAGATAGAGGGATGTCACATCTGCACGTTCGTGACCCCTGGGGAGCCCCAGGTTGTTCTGGGAAAGGACAAGCCCTTCACGTTTGACTATGTTTTTGACATGGACTCGCAGCAGGACAGTATCTACAGCAACTGCACTGAGAAACTCATCGAAGGCTGTTTTGAAGGATATAATGCCACTATCTTCGCCTATGGACAGGTGAGACTGTAAAATGCCAAGAAACCCAGTGATGAAGTGAAGTAATCAGTCAACATCAGCAATCAGTCAAGAAGTCAGTCAACACTGAAAATGTTTATGTTTTCAGCCCAGAACTTTCTGATCCAGACGTTTTCCATTTCAGCCAAGAATTTCATTAGTATTATTGGAATTATTATTGAGTTAAATGTTCTGAACACAACTTTTAGCACACTCTCATGGCAGTTCAAAACAATATATTTTGTTTTGGCTAATTTGTATGAATCTTATTCGTAAGTTTTCATACAGTCTGTTTATGCGACACTGATGGTTTAGGGATGTATGTTTAGGGTGGACCTTCATGCTTTTTTTCCCCATATGAATAGCATTGTACCAATTCATATGAAATCATCACCTCATAAAATAGTTACGTTTTAGTGAATTGTCTTGTTTGAACTCTTTAATAGAGCCAGTTCAAAAACCAATTCACAGCTTGCTACATGTTCTTGATTTGTAAGGAAATTAGGGCTGTCAATAGATTAAAAAATTTTAATCTAATAATCATTATTATTAATAGCTATTAATCACACCCTTTTTCTGTAATTAATAGCGATTAATCACACACTTCATGAAATTAAGCATAGACCATGTATCTTGTTTCAAATGTTTATTTTGTCATCATTTGCTATATTCAGCAAAGTAAACCAAAAGATTGAAGGGTGATACTCAAAAATCTGTATTTTCTGGAAGCTTTTTTCAAGATAAATGTAGATGTCTTTCCAAAAAAGGACACTTAGAAACTCCAAAAGGACACCAAAGAACCAAATGATATAACAAGGAGCCCATATAAGCACATATGAAAGAAAATAATTCTGAATTTTATCGTATGTGTACAGTGCAACAGCAAAGAGCTTTTTACATTTTAGAGAAGCCAAGTTGCGATACCGAACAGGCTTACTGTACGGTATGACTTCGGTATGCCACCGCAATCGTCTTTACCTTGATTGCAGTCTTCATCCATCAAAACATTACTAGCGAGAAAACGTAGTTTGCGTCTCATCTGGCCATACAGCGGTGGGATGTGTTAACAATCCGTTCAGTCTGTACTTCACACAGCACGTGTGACGTGTGAGGGGGCTCGCGCTCTTCAGAGACAATCACAGAATATGACAGAGCTCGTGTTTTAAAGCGAAACACACTGCAATGAATAATTCACTGAAAACACAACGTGAGTTGTCTGTTCTCTCTGCAATCTCTGATGTAATCAGCCTGGTTTCCTTTATATTAGCGCTGTTTTGGATGGATTGTTTGAATGCATTCGCTTACTGGATCATTGGACTGAAAACTTTCCCAGAGTTTAGCAGCTTAAAATGATCTGATCGCAAGCAGAGAAGCAAAATTGGGTTAAAGGGTTAGAATAGAAATTTTGCTTCAGTAATTTTGCGTTAATTGCGTTAAATTATTTTTACTCGTTAAGGATTGTAAAATTAATCGCATGCTTTAACGTGTTAACGTTGACAGCCCTAAAGGAAATATTTAATTAAATTCTGCAATCTTTTGTTAGTTGTTTTAGTCATCTTAAACTTACCTGTTCAAGTCTAATACTGCAGTGATTAAGTATTTTTTGTAGGTCAACCAAGTTAGCATCACTCTGGTTCTTTCAACCAAAGCCCAACAGAATTTTTCAATTGGCTTTAGGCTTACTGGAGAAAATAAGGTCTGTGACCAACAAAAGTTTATGATTGTATGCAAAAATTAACTCAAATTTGATGAATCCTAAAGCCTAAATATAATCACCAGACCTAAATCTAAATGAAGGCTATAAACAACTACACCACGGTTGCAAAACTTCAACGCCACCACCTTTCACCAGTTTCCAACAACTTAAATCTAGTAAGTAGATGAACTTTCCTGTTTGGCGGGATGATGTCTAATGTTCCTAACAACACATTTAGTCGCATTTAGCCACTTGTTAGCTACCACCAGATCCTTTTTTCAAGTAAAAACCTTTAAAAAAATAACAAGGGATTATTGATGTATTTTATGTTTTAGAATAAAACATGAAAATATCTCGAGCTTGTGTTAACCACAGATTTTATGTCAGATATTTAACCAAATATTCATTCAATAATCCATTGACTTTGTTTCTGGGTTTTGGTCTGCAAATTTACCTCACAATTTACCATTGTTTTTTGAGCCACATTATCACTGGAAAGATCAATTAAGCTATTTAATAGTTATTAATTTAAAAACATGCAGCCTCAAATAGCTTTCAGTGTAGTACTTATTTTTTGTTTGTAGATTGTTTCAGGGAAAATGTCGGAAACAAACTTGTTGGAAGCATAATAGTGTTGATGCTGAAGTCATGCAATTGTGGTGTAGTTCATTTATAGCCTACGTTTAGCTTTTTACTTCTGCCGACTTATTTAGGCTGCAAAATTCCTAAAAGTTGTGTTTCTAACTACATTTTTAATGGTATAACAAGTAATTTTTTTTTTACAAACACAAAGCAGTGACAGTATAAGCAATTGTGGAGCATGCTACACATCAAGCAAAGCAAACAAACAATGAAACTTTTGTCAGAACCTGAACGATGGACATGTTCAGACAAGAATGCTGCATTTTTTTTAGTAATCTAACACTAATAGATTACTAAAAAGGTCTGATCTCCTCAGTCCTAATGCGTTGTTTTTTCCCCCAACAGAGGTAGTGTATTACGTCTTAAGTTCTTTCTTTGAATAATGATTAAAAAAAACTCTCCCTCATGAGAGTCCCTCCTCTTCTTCAGCCTTTTCTGGCTTTGTTAATTCTCTCCCTGTTGTTCAGGGGTCTTGTCTTCCTGTCAGCGTCTCTTTCAGTGGATGATGTGCGCTCAGGCCCCGTGTGTCATTCCTCTGTGTGTCTATGGTGACAGAGACCCCAAACTTCTTTTGTCTGGACTGTCACCCCCCCACCCCCCTCTGTTGCCTCGGCTAAAAGAAAATGTCTCTGCTTCACATTTACCACACATACCAACAGCACAGGCAGGTTTTTCACAAGACTATGTTTTTTTTTTTTACCAAGACCATGGGTTTTTTTTTTACCCTAAATGAGTTTTGACTCATTACTAATATTTAAATTTGTTTGATGATCTGAAACATTAAAGTGTGACAAACATGCAAAAAAATAAGAAATCAGGAAGGGGGCCAACACTTTTTCACACCACTGTATGTATATATATATGTATATGTGGTTAAAAAACAAGCATTGCCTCATTCACTTTGATTGTAACTGCATTACTGTAAATGTTTTCATCTTGCTTTCATGTTTGTGCAAACTAAAGGGGCAAGTTGAAATGATTTTTGTGGTATATATATATTTTGCTATTTTCATGTTGAGAAAAAAATATATGAGCTTGACATTATTGTGTTTAAACCTTCCAGAACATTTTCCTCATTGACTTTCAACAGCATTATACAGCATATAACAACATTACTGTAAATGTTTTTCTTGTTTGTTTGTTCAAACTGAGGGACAAATTGAATTTATTTTCCACGGTAATTGAAAGCATGTTGCAGGTGGTGTCCATAGACTTTGTATTGGAAATTATCTGAAATATTCCTTTAATGTACAATGAGGAACTTTGAAACACATCAAAAGTTAACCAAGAATATCCTCTGTTTGAGTGGACTTGTTTACCTCACATCCTCCTGAATCTTTCCAGACCGGTTCGGGAAAGACCTACAGCATGGGCACGGGCTTTGACGTGAACATCAATGAAGAGGAGCTGGGAATTATTCCACGGGCCATCAGCCACCTCTTCAGAGGCATCGAGGAGCGTAGACAGGCCGCCACAGAACAAGGGCGACCCGTACCTGAGTTTAAGATCAATGCCCAGTTCTTAGAGGTAAATAACAACCTTAACTGTCAGTTTCACTTCGTCAGTTTGGCTTTATCTGAGCTCAAGAAACTACCATTAGCCAACTTTCAACTGACAGGTGTGTTATTTCCTGGCTTTTATGGAAGTGAAGGTGTTGAGTTATCTCTCCATATCAGCACTGAGGTTTAAATTTATCCTCTGATAAGTGTAACAGAGCTGCTGTCATGCAAAGGGTGGTGTTGACAGCATGCCACAAATGTAACACGCCTGTCGTAATTTTGGCAGAGATTGGCAGACGTTGGAGATGTTAGCATACATGTCTGAGCTTGGCTAATTAATTACTTAACCACTCCTGTATATTTTCAGCCGACTAAGGTGCGGTGTTTTGTTTCATAGTTGTACAATGAGGAGGTGCTTGACCTGTTTGATTCCACTCGAGATATGGAGGCCCGCAAGCAGAAATCCAACATTAAGATCCATGAAGATGCCAGGTATTGGCAAGTACCAAAAATAAAAGTATCGTATCGGGCGAGTACTGGAAAAAGTGGTATCGGTGCATCCCTACATTTAAGAAAATATGTATATTTATATTTATTAAATCTTATATAAATATGAAAATATGTATACATGTAAATATTTCTTAAATATATACATGTATTTGTGTGTATTTATATATACATATAAATATACACAGTACACACACATATATTATGTAACCACAAACTTATTTTGGATGCGATTAATCGCGATTAATCGGTTTGACAGCACTAAAAATAATATCTTTGATTTAGATTTTTTTTCTAGAAAAAAGTGCAGTGATTTAAAAATAATTGTATTTATCTATAAATGTAAATAATTTTTTTCTTTTTCTTTTTTTTTTCAGTTGTTTTAAATAAAAATTGTTTATTATATTTATTTTAAAATTTTTGTCAGTTTTTAATACAAATCAATTAGTCAGTTATATTGTTTTCATTTTCCAGATCTATTACAAAAATAAATAGTTAAATTATATATATAAAAAACATCTGTTGTTTATAAGTTAATTTTTCACAAAAATACACCTTTTTAAATACATTTTATTATTTATACTGTATTTTTTGTTTTTGTTTTCTTTATAAAAATCAAGCATCTATAGTCTTTATGATAAAATGTCTTTATAATTTTTATTTTTTAAGATTGATGTTTTTTTTCCATATAAAAGCTGATCAGTTATTGTAAAGTTTAAATTACCTGTCCATCCATCATCATCGGTCCATGTATTCCGTCATTGTCAGTCCTGTTCAGGAGAGCTGAATTATCTCATTGCCGATTACCCAGAATTCTCCTCTCTGTCTCCTTCAGATGATGCAGTGTCTCAGGTTGGGCGCTCTGTCCCGCACCACCGCCAGCACTCAGATGAATGTCCAGAGCTCACGCTCTCATGCCATCTTCACCATCCACCTGTGCCAAGTTCGCGTCTGTGCCTCAGACAATGTAGGTGGCGCCGCCTAGATATCAAATCTCCTACAGCTGGAAAACATTCACTCAGATCACACTGTCACACAGCTGTGAAAGAGTGTCTGTTATACTGTTTGGTCGTCAAACCAGAATTGAGTCGCCTTGAAAGTGTCTCCAACGAATATTAGACACATGTTGAAATTTAAAAAAATATTTTTAGATTTGATTGATAACAACCTTCAGTAAAATTGTAGTTTAAGATAAGTGTGTTAGCTTTGTATTATTGGGGTATTTAGGTAGAATGAGTTATAATATATAACTCTCTTCAGTTTTTAATTTGATGTTTTCTTACAGGACACGGAGACCGATAACAGACTGGTGAATGGCTCCTCAGAAATGAACGAGTTTGAGACGCTAACAGCTAAGTTTCACTTTGTGGATTTAGCCGGCTCTGAGCGACTGAAGAGAACAGGGGCCACAGGGGACCGAGCCAAAGAGGGCATTTCTATCAACTGTGGACTGGTAAGAAAAGAAGTGGAAAATGGGCAATTCATAAACACTAAAATACTCACAGTTTCTCAAGTATAGCTACAAGACATAAACAATATGTGTGTTAGCATGATTTCAGTATGATAAAATTGCTTAGTAACCTTTTCTGTCCGAAGTTATGTCCAGTTTTACTACAAACATAAAATTTACTACAACATAAAATGAAATAATAGTTAAATAATGAATTATCAATTATATTAGAAACTGTTTTAAATATATATATATATATATATATTAGTGCTGTCAAACGATTAATCGCGATTAATCACATCCAAAATAAGTTTTTGTTTACAAAATATGTGTGTATGTACTGTGTATATTTATTATGTATATATAAATACACATAAATGCATGTATATATTTAAGAAAAATATGTTATGTTTATATATTAAATATATTTATATGTAATATAAATATATGTAAATGTTTTCAAAATATATATTGTATGCAGAAATGAACGAGTTTGAGACGCTAACAGCTAAGTTTCACTTTGTGGATTTAGCCGGCTCTGAGCGACTGAAGAGAACAGGGGCCACAGGGGACCGAGCCAAAGAGGGCATTTCTATCAACTGTGGACTGGTAAGAAAAGAAGTGGAAAATGGGCAATTCATAAACACTAAAATACTCACAGTTTCTCAAGTATAGCTACAAGACATAAACAATATGTGTGTTAGCATGATTTCAGTATGATAAAATTGCTTAGTAACCTTTTCTGTCCGAAGTTATGTCCAGTTTTACTACAAACATAAAATTTACTACAACATAAAATGAAATAATAGTTAAATAATGAATTATCAATTATATTAGAAACTGTTTTAAATATATATATATATATATATATATTAGTGCTGTCAAACGATTAATCGCGATTAATCACATCCAAAATAAGTTTTTGTTTACAAAATATGTGTGTATGTACTGTGTATATTTATTATGTATATATAAATACACATAAATGCATGTATATATTTAAGAAAAATATGTTATGTTTATATATTAAATATATTTATATGTAATATAAATATATGTAAATGTTTTCAAAATATATATTGTATGTGTTTGTATTTGTATATACATAATAAATATATACAATACACATATATTATTATGTAAACAAAAACTTTTATTTTGGATGCGATTAATTGCGATTATCGTTTGACAGCACTAATATATATATACATATATATATTAGCATTTTTACTGGAGTAAACAAGGACATAATATCCATTTTTGCGTGAACGATTCTTTTAATGTGAGACATTCACTGTATATTTGGTCTGTATTACCTTTGATAACTAATAATTGTGTCTTTGTTTTGTGGTGGTAAAGTTAGCTCTTGGCAATGTGATCAGCGCTCTGGGTGACAGGAGCAAACGCTCCACACATGTGCCTTACCGTGACTCCAAGCTCACTCGCCTGCTTCAAGATTCCTTAGGAGGAAACAGGTGAGCATCTGTACATTATTTCAATTTTTAGACATTGTATTAGGAGATATTGCAGGTATTTGTGCAGTTTTTTAAACATTGCCTCTCTTTTGTGACCTACAGCCAGACAGTGATGATCGCCTGCATCAGTCCATCAGATAGAGACTTCATGGAGACCCTTAACACGCTAAAATATGCAAACCGTGCTCGCAACATCAAGAACAAAGTGATGGTGAACCAGGACCGGGCCAGTCAACAGATCAGTGCTCTGAGAACAGAGATCGCTCGACTGCAAATGGAGCTCATGGAGTACAAAACGGTTTGTGCAGCGTCTCTATTTGTTTCAAGTTTGTGTCAGAATTCGATTTTCACTATGATGTCTCTAACATGTTTGTGAACAAGATTTTGTTTATATAATATAATAAAGGAACTTTTCTTAATTTTAGTTTTCCTAATTTAAATGAGTAAATTATTATTTTTTACATTATTTTAATTTTAGTTAAATTGCTTATAACAAATAATAGAATAGAATAGAATAGAATACATTATTACACATGTTTATTTTTTTAAACAGGGCAAGCGTATGGTTGGCGAGGACGGTCTGGAAAGCATCAATGATATGGTGCATGAGAATTCCATGCTGCAGACAGAAAACAATAACCTGCGTGTACGAGTGAAGGCAATGCAGGAAACCATTGATGCCCAGAGAGCCAGACTCACCCAGCTACTCAGCGACCAGGCCAACCAGACCCTCGCCAGAGCAGGTACAAACAATGACATATAAAGAAAATATCAAATAGTTTAGATATTAAGTAATAATAATGCTTTTACATAGCAAGAGAAGTTAAAATGAAACAATAGTGATATATTTTTAAATTAAGGGATTATTAATTTAATAATAAGGGATAATTACACTGGATGCGAGCGGTGCGGCGCGACAAAATACTATAGAACTCATTATAATCTTCTTGCCTTCTTGCCTTAAGCCTTCTTTTGTTCCGCAGACGTTTTCCTCTTTTGTTTTTTATCCACCATCTCTATCTTTCTGTCGCTCGGCTCGGCTAATGTCCGTCCTGTGCACTGAACTCTCTCTCCTCCACATCATGAGTAGACACGCCCCTTACTGCTGATTGGCTACAAGTTTGTTTTGCTATTCGGCCCGAATCAGTTTTCTAAAGCGTTTTTGAAAAATCACTTACCCCACCTTTAATTGTTGAATGAATGAATGAATGAATGAATGAATGAAAAATTTAAAATATATATACAGTATATGTACATGTATATAGATGTATGTAGATATTATGTACATTTTATTTGTGGGAAATATAAGTGTATAAATAACTGTAATTCGGCAGATAGTCCTAGACTGCAACCCTGTTGTTTTGTTTTGTTTTTTGTTTGTTTGTTTTGTTAAAATACATTATTATATTTATTCTGTATGTTTAATGTTTACAACCAGAAAATATTTAAAAAGGGCAAAGCGGACCCTGTTGTCTATTCTGGGTGTGTTTTGTTTTCAGACACATTTTGGAAATGGTTGCAAAATGTTTTAGTAATAGGGTTGAATACTAAGAAAAAAAAATTGTTACTTATCTAGATGGATTAAGATCTCCTAGACACAAGAGGGATCATTTCCTTCGTCTCTAAAATACATTATTGTGCTGTTTTTACATACCCAGTAAAATGTTCTTTGACTTTTTGCAGGTGAAGGGAATGAAGAGATCGGAAACATGATCCAGAATTACATCAAAGAGATTGAGGAGCTCAGGTAATGTACGCAAGCACAGTGCACCCATATGTCAGAAGTTCTTAAAACCTCTCTATATGTGTAATGTTTGTGTATTTTGTGGTCTTCAGGGCAAAGCTACTAGAGAGTGAGGCTGTAAATGAAACCCTGCGGAAGAACCTGTCCCGTGCCTCCACCCGCTCTTCATTTTACGGTCCAACCTCTGTTACCCCCAGCCTCCTTGCACCCGAAAAAGATGCCACAGACATCATTGGAATTGCAAAGAAAGACCTGGAGAAACTGAAGAAAAAGGAAAAGAAGAAAAAGAAGAGGTAAGCTACTGATATTGATGCTTATAACCATGCAGCTGAGGAACAAGAAACTCTGATTTCCTTTTTATCCCTGGATAAAGGAGGGCGTGTCAGGGATTGTTCTGGTCTGCTGTATGCCTCAAATATGTGGTATACACTTTCTATGCTTCCTCACATGCATCCTCATTGTGATGAGTTGCTTCCAAGAGGAAACATTTGAAAAATGTTGTAAAACAAATTAATTTATGCGTGACTATCCATCTTTGTCAAAAGTTCTTCTTCCCTGACTTTTTCACCCACATTATGCATTTGTCAGGATGGTTATATCAGTTACCGTGAGCTAAAATAAGAGAAATCTTACATTTATGTAAGTTTTTTTAAACCTAAATTCCACATGCAACATGGTAAAGGTAGCTGACCAATGGCAACTGATTATTGCAACTTAAATAGTCATAATTTAGTATTAGTTAGTCATAAATTAATGTAATTTAGCCATAAATGATAATTTTTCATCCTTTTTTAATCCTTATTTTACAAAATGATATAAAACTGTTGAATATAAGTAAATGTTTTAATTTAAGTTTAATACAAAAATCCATTGGTTGTTTGAGAGTGTAGAGATTTTATTTTGTCATTTGCAATGATTCATGATGATGGGAGTACTAGTCACTACTAAGTTTTGTTTACATCAGATTATTTTATTCACTACCGAAAAATACAAAAAAAAATTTTAAAAAGGGAAAATTTGGACGTATTCCTGTTCCTCACGTGTTCTTCTCTGCCGTCATCTCTGGCACCGTGGTTCCTCTTACTCTCACTCATCTCCACCAAACCCTCCTCACTCTTGAAGACTCCAGCAGATGGATGAAGGTGCTCATGAAGATCTTGAGAACGTCAGGTTGGAGAATGTCATTGAATGTAGTTGTTCCACTAACCGCAGTCAACGCGCAATGGAAAATTTGGGTTACACTTTATTTCGATAGTCCACTTTAGACATTCTACGAACTATAAGTAACTTTGTAACTACATGTCAACTAATTCTCATTAATTTGCAACTACATGTCTACTAACTCTCAGAGTAGACTCTTAGGGTAGGTTTTACATGTCAACTACATGTCAACTAATTCTCAGAGTAGACTGTTAGGGTAGGTTTAGGGTTAGTAGAATAAGTTGACAAAGAAAGTGTTAGAAGATATTAAGCAGACAGTCTACTAATACTCTACTAACTGCTAGTTGACATGTAGTTGCAAAGTTACTTGCTGTTAATAGAATGTCTAAAGTGGACTATCGAAATAAAGTGTTACCAAAATTTGACCCATTGTACTGCCCTCTTCTTTTCTCTAATGTAACACTTTAAACATCAACGGTTCAAGAGTTTAGTGTATATGAACCTGTTTCAAACCTAGTCAAACTCTACATAGTCAGCAACACCAAATAGTGCTCTTCAGGCTAAGCATCACATGGTAAAGTTTGACATTAGCATGTTGCTAAGCTAACACTCAGTTACTAAAAACATAATAGATAACACATAGTCTACAATTATTGGGTCAAATAGTCCATTTGCAGCTATTTTTATTGAATCTTAGTGATATCTATGTATTAGTTACCGTTATAGCTAAGTTATCATTAGCATGTCACTACGCTAATGTTTTGATGCTTTACTAAGCATAAAAATACATAGCATACACAAATAGATGTCTTGTGTGAAAAATATCAATGAACTTGTTACTGTGTGGGATATTGGATATTGGGTCAAAAGAATGTGTCTTAGGAAGTAGCATAATTATGTCAGGAGGAGCATATCTTTGTTACCTTAAAATGTTGTCTAGGTACAGTAGGTAGCTCACTAGAGTTTGGAACAAAGCTTTAGAGTCTTTTATCAAAATCCCTTTTCATTTAGTCGGGTTTTATTCTGGTAGCCCTTTAAGATGTGTAATCAACTCACGTTCATGTTGATCTCAATAAATGATGCTTTAGAGTTTTCTTTAGAGTTTAACAGTGTAATCGGCTCAACTAACTCACTAACACTGAATGATTTAATCATTTATTAATAGATCTTGGAATCAAGTAATTTGTGAAATCAAAACATTTTTGGACACCTCTTCAACAATTTCAAGGGGTGTTTATGTAAATGCTGGTACTAAGGGGTTTGTTTTTATTGAGTTTAAGGTAATAGGTTTAATGATATTGTATTGACGTCATGCAGTGTCATAAAGGAGGAGGGGCCAGATAATGAGCAGGATAAAGAGGCCTCTGAGAGAGCCAATGAGGAGCCAGAAGTGGTAAGTTTAACTCTCTCCTGTGTGTACATGTAAAGATATGCTGCTCTCGATTAATTACTGTCTCTGCGATTCTGTGAGGCCAAAATTAGCTTCTAATAATGCCAATACTCTTGCAGGATGGGAGTGATCATGATGAAGGTGAGGAAGCCGAGGGTGATGAAGAGGAGGATGAGCTGGAGGTGGACAGCTCTGATGAGTCTGACTCAGAGGAGGAAAAAGGTACAATGCCTGCATTTATTCTGTGATGTTTCAGATCTTTTTTATTTCTATCTATCTATCTATCATCTGTTGAGGTTAAAAACCTTAATTCTGTGCATTTGTGTGTTGACAGAGGACTTCCAGGCAGATCTGGCCAACATCACGTGTGAGATCGCCATCAAACAGCGGCTGATCGATGAACTGGAGAACAGTCAGAGACGTCTGCACACACTCAAACAACAGTATGAGCAGAAACTCATGATGCTGCAGAGCAAAATCAGAGACACACAGCTGGAGAGAGACCGTGTACTGCAAAACATGGGTACGATACACACACAGTATAACTCAGTGGTCTATATGATCTATAAACAAACTATGCAAGTAATGAGTATTTCAAAAAGATGATCACATTTGGAATGAAATCATGCACCTGCAGCATTCAAATCTCAGTAAATCTCGAGCGCCCTCTTCTGGCTTGATTTGGAAACAGCTAAATGAAAATGCAAATGCATAATAAACAAGTTATAGGCCTTTTACACACCGCACTATAAAACAAAGCAAAGTGTACTGTAAGTTGCACAGCTTAACTGTCACAATACTTTACTACTTAAAAGTTGGTAACACTTTAGTATAGGGATCAGTTCTCACTATTAACTAGTTGCTTATTAGCATGCCTATTATTTACCTATTGGCTGTTTATTAGTACTTATAAAGCACATATTCTGCATAACCATATTCTACATCCCTAATCCTACCCAATAGCTTAACAAAGCTTAACAACTACTAATAAGCAGCTAATTAGAAAGTCATAGTTAATGGGTTGTTAATGGCGAGAATTTGACCTTAAAATAAAGTGCGACCTAAAAGTCCAAATTTCTATTCACATTTCTGTGCAGGCTCAGTGGAGTCATGTACAGAGGAGAAAGCAAAGAAGATAAAGTCCGAATACGAGAAGAAGTTGAACTCCATGAACAAGGAGTTGCAGAAACTGCAGTCGGCACGGAAGGAACACGCACGCCTTCTGAAGAACCAGTCACAGTACGAGAAACAGCTGAAGAAGCTACAGCAGGAAGTTACTGAGATGAAGAAAACCAAGGTAGGCTTGTTTGTGTGTGGGGCCATTTACACTTACAGTAGCAACGGTGTCTAATCATTGTCATGGTGACTTTGTTTCGCTCAGGTGGGTTTGATGAAACAGATGAAGGAACATCAGGAGAGGACCCGAGCCACAGAGACCCGCCGCAACCGAGAGATCGCCACACTCAAGAAAGACCATCGCAAACAAGAGGTGGCGCACTGTACCCTGAGAATTATGGGATATTCTCAGATACAATTCCTGCTCATTCTCTTATTGTCTTTTCTCCATCTTGTCTCGTTTAGCACCAGCTAAGGCAGCTTGAGGCTCAAAAGAGACAGCAGGAGCTCGTTCTCCGCAGGAGGGCAGAGGAGGTAACAGAATAAGGATTAGTTGGGAATTATGATTTTTTTTTTTTTACAAAAATGCTGTAAATGCTGTACAAAAATAGCTGTAGCTATTTGAAAGGATTTAGAGATGATTAAAAATTGTTAAAAAATAAGAATAAAATAAAAAAGAATATATACACTACCAGAATTTTCTTTTTTTGGGTGAACTGTTCCTTTAATTGCTCAGTCATGCCCCTAATGAATTTTTTTTTATTGGAATGAAATGTAACTAGAGATAATATTAAGAGATACGTAGAGAGAAATAAAACTTCATTAAGCTTTATTGACAAAGGAGGCACTTTCCACAAATACACTACCGGTCAAAAGTTTTTGAACAGTAAGATTTTTTTTTTTTAAAGAATTCTCTTCTGCTCACCAAGCCTGCATTGATTTGATCCAAAATACAGCAAAAGCAATAATATTGTGAAATATTGTTACTGTTTAAAATAACTGCTTTCTATTTGAATATATTTTAAAATGTAATTTATTCCTTTGATCAAAGCTAAATTTTCAGCATCATTACTCCAGTCTTCAGTGTCACATGATCCTTCAGAAATCATTGTAATATGCTGATTTGCTGTTCAAGAATTTTTTTTTTATTATTATCAATATTTAAAACAGTTAAGTACATTTTTTTCAGGATTCATTGATGAATATAAAGATATAAAGATCAGCATTTACCTGAAATAAAAAGCTTTTGAAACATACACTATACCATTCAAAAGCTTGGAGTCATATTATATATATATATATATATGTATATATATACACACACTTGGAGTATATAAAAGAAATGATAGAAATGAATACTTTTATTTAGCAAGGATGCTTTAAATTGATCAAAAGTGATGATAAAGACATTTATAATGTTACAAAAAAATTCTATTTCAGATTCTTCTGAATCTTCTGAACTTTCTATTCATCAAAGAAACCTGAAAAAATTCTACTCCGCTGTTTTCAACATAATAATAATAATAAAAAATGTTTTTTGAGCAGCAAATCAGAATATTAGAATGATTTCTGAAGGATCATGTGACTGGAGTAATGATGCTAAAAATTCAGCTTTGAAATCAGCGGAATAAATGACATTTGAAAATATATTCATATAGAAAAGAGTTATTTTAAATAGTAAAAATATTTCACATTTTTACTGTTTTTGCTGTACTTTGGATCAAATAAATGCAGGTTTGGTGAGCAGAAGAGACTTCTTTAAAAAAAACAAACATTAAAAATCTTACTGTTCAAAAACTTTTGGAAATGAAAAAAAGAAGAGATAGTGAAAAGAAAAGAAAAAAAAATCTCAAAGGTTTTGGTGGAATGGACTTTCAGTGGTGGGAATCTTTCAGGTTTTGTTAAAAATAGCTTAATTTGTGTTTCGATGAATGAAAGAGCAACATGAGGGTAAATGAATGATGACATTATCTTAATTTCTGGGTGAACCATGCCTTTAATCACTCACACTGTAACACGTGTAGAACGATACTAAGATTTTTATTTCCTGCTTCTTTGAATCAGATAACTGCCCTGAGGCGCCAAGTGCGACCAGCATCAGGCAAGGTTAACCGTAAGGTCAGTTTACCAGAGCCTTTGCAGGAGTCTTCACCCCGTACGGCTGCTATCAGACCACAAACTGCTGGGGCCACAGCTCCTAATGGGACAAGGTAATGTGCGTTTCATTTCAGAAGGGTTGGCTCATGGGTATCTGAGTGACTGATGCGGTCATGATACTTGTATTTCAGAAAGTACCAGATGAGAACAGGAGGAGTGTACTCTACCAGGACGGCGCGGGCCAAATGGCAGTCGCTAGAGCGGCGCATTAGTGACATCATCATGCAGAGGATGACCATCTCCAATATGGAGACTGACATGAACCGCTTGCTTAAGGTGACCAAGAACAGCCTTTTCATTTTCATCAAACAGGACAACATGTTAACTCATGGTCTCATGCTGCTTTTTTATTTTGAGCGAATTCAAGATTGAGTTAATTGAATTCTTTTAATTCTGCGTGCACAGCAACGTGAGGAGTTGACAAAGCGCAGAGAGAAAGTGATGAGGAAGAGGGACAAGATCGCCAGCGAAGACACGGATGCCGACAGGACTGTTCTCTCTCTCAACGAAGAGATGGAGTCGCTGACCGCTAACATCGACTACATCAACGACAGCATTGCAGACTGCCAGGCCAACATCATGCAGATGGAAGAGGCCAAGGTGCTTGTGGGAAATTGTGTTTTGCACAGTATTATACTCTAAGGCTGATGATACACTAGGCAACTTTTTTCGAGCAATGTTGCTTGGGCACTTTCCCATTGAGAATGGGTAACAAATTTCTATCTGGATATTTTAGATCAGTCGTGGGCCCTGTGTCTCACCTAGTTGCCCATTGATGGCAACATTGCTCAAAAAGTTGCCCAGTGTATCCTCATAATACATACCGAAGCAGTCCCTGTTTAAGATGAAAAAAAAATGCATTGTGGAACAGAAATGTTTGATTCAATGGTTTAAAACCTTTTTTTCCGCTGTAGGAGGAGGGAGATACAGTGGACGTCTCTGCTGTGATCAGCTCATGCACTCTATCAGAGGCCCGTGTCCTTCTCGACCACTTTCTCTCAATGGCAATTAATAAGGTACTGGAGCTCAGTAGATTTTGGTTTTTGAAAATAGAGATGCTATTATACTTAGATTGGTCGATATTTGCGTTTTCACATATTAGCTCGACATTGGGCTCATTGGGCCAACTTTCAGGTGTTTGAGGTTTTTTTTACTGAAAACTTATTTTTATGACATTCTACTGGAAAATATAATATAATATAAGCAATGGAATATAATTTAAATCAAGTCAAGCTTTATTGTCATTCTGCTACATGTGTGGACATATTGTGGAACGAAATGTCGTGTCTCACAGGACCACGGTGCTACATACTAATTAAACTTAAATATAAACATACAACAATAGACGTATAAGGCAAACAATTATAAACATATACAACAGTTAACCTATACATATACTATAAATAGTTGACTATACATACACATAATCTGAGAGAGACTGTACAAGAACTTTACATAAATACTGGACATGTGTACTTTTGTACATGTGCAAAAGAGATATTTTAGGAGAAGCAGCGCAGAGTGCATATATAATATAATATAATATGTGACCCTGGACCACAAAACCAGTCTTAAGTCGCTGGGGTATATTTGTAGCAATAGCCAAAAATACATTGTATGGGCCAAATTTATTGATTTTTCTTTTATGCCAAAAATCATTAGGACATTAAGTAAAGATCATGTTATCCTACTGTAAATATATCAAAACTTAATTTTTGATTAGTAATATGCATTGCCTAGACCTTCATTTGGACAACTTTAAAGGTGATTTTCTCAATATTTAGATTTTTTTTGCACCCTCAGATTCCAGATTTTCA
>NW_015661891.1:193446-196009 GCF_001515625.1 Sinocyclocheilus rhinocerous | reverse complement strand
TAGGGGAGTTGGAAAATGAGCCTATTTTCAAAAATAGTGGAGTGTTCCTTTAAGTCGCTGGGGTATATTTGTAGCAATAGCCAAAAATACATTGTATGGGCCAAATTTATTGATTTTTCTTTTATGCCAAAAATCATTAGGACATTAAGTAAAGATCATGTTATCCTACTGTAAATATATCAAAACTTATTTTTTTATTAGTAATATGCATTGCTAAGAACTTCACTTGGATATAATATAATATAATATAATATAATATAATATACAGCCTTGGATTCACCTGAATAGTACATTTTCTGATTATATTTATTTATTTATTTTTAATTTTGAATAAATAATATGGCAAGTTTAATCCAGTAAGCAGTAATCCAATAAGCAATGGGAATAATATAATATAATATAATAAATATAAAAATGTTTGTTTTGATTTTTGTGAATTTTAAATATTGTCATTTAATGTCATGCCATCTTATTTGCTAATATTACATTGTATTATGTATGTTGGCTCTTGTCATATCAGTCAACCACTAGTTTAGTAATCGACAGATATTGGTATCAGCCAAAATATCTACAGTGGCGTATTCTTAATTGAAATATCTTTGGTTATAATGATTATCATTGTTATAATGATTAACAGTCTCTGATTTAAGACTTTAGATATCACAAAAAGACATTCACAATACATTTTACATCCATAATAAGACCCTTTTTTGATTGCAACTGAATATTCAATAATGTAGGCCAGGACTTTTTCCACATGGATTTCATCGACTCAAGAAAAGATTGCTATAATAATATAATGTCCAACAACAATTGTTCTCAGGGCTTACAAGCTGCACAGAAGGAGTCTCAGATCAAAGTGATGGAGGGCCGTTTGAAACAGACAGAGATAAACAGTGCCACACAGAACCAGCTGCTCTTCCACATGCTGAAGGAGAAAGCAGAACTCAACCCTGAACTGGACGCTCTGCTCGGGAACGCTCTCCAAGGTCTGACACACATAAACGCATGTTCACATTCAGCTGTTTGGTTTTCGTTCTCTAGACTTGTACATTTTAAGTTTGATTTTGATTTGCTTTTGTCTTTTTGTTGCCGGAATTCAAACAGAACTAGGTAGCGTGCCATCGGGTAAGTAGAGGCCACTAGAGCTGTCCACCAGTGCATGTGTCTCTCCCTCAGACTAACAGACAGTAACAGTAGCGTAGAGCTGCATTCAAACAGAACTAGGTAGCGTGCCATCGGGTAAGTAGAGGCCACTAGAGCTGTCCACCAGTGCATGTGTCTCTCCCTCAGACTAACAGACAGTAACAGTAGCGTAGAGCTGCATGGGTCTTGCTTAAACCCCCTGTGGACTTTACTCTTTGAGGAACATGAGGTCTTTCAACTGGAGCATCAACAATAAAAGCACTTAAAAAGTCTTAAGAGCTTGAAGACCCTTGGAGGATGTAGAGTCTTATAGTGTTAGATTCAGCTCTAATTCCAGTATTATACTGTATGATAAAAAATAATAATAAAATTGTGAATACTGCAAAGATATTACACAATATTACATTTCTTAGTTTCTCAACTATTCCTTATGATGTTTTTAATAGCATATGTGACCCTGGACAACAAAACCAGTCATAAGGGTAAATTTTTTGAAAATGATTTTTATACATTTTTAAATAAGCTTTCCACTGATTTATGGTTTGTTAGGATAGGACAATATTTGGCCGAGATACCACTATTTTAAAATCTGGAATCTGAGGGTGCAAAAAAATCTAAATATTGAGAAAATCACCTTTAAAGTTGTCTAAATGAAGTTCTTAACAATGCATATTACTAATCAAAAATTAAGTTTTAATGTATTTACGGTAGGAAATTTACAAAATATCTTCATGGAACATGATCTTTACTTAATATCCTAATGACTTTTGGCATAAAAGAAAAATCGATAATTTTGACCCATACAATGTTTTTTTGGCTATTGCTACAAATATACCCAAGCGACTTAAGACTGGTTTTGTGCTCCAGGGTCACATATTTATAAAATTATTTAATAACACATTTAAGAGATTGAAACTACATTAGCAAAAATGCAGGTAGATATGGGAAGTTTGATATATTCTCGCAAACCAGTTCTTTTGAACAATCGATTACATTAATTAAATCAGTTCAAGACAAAGTCATTGAAGAAGAAAAAGAACAAACTGAGACAGACAGATAGATAGATAGATAGATAGATAGATAGATAGATAGAGCTGTACAGCTGAACTACATATTCATTAACTAGTTTCCTTTCTCTGTGTCTGACTTAGTGACCATACATCCTTAAAAAAGATGTTTGCAACCCTAATGCTGGTGTCCTGGCTAGAGACTGACCATATCTCCTGTCCTCTAGTTCTGTTGAATTCAGGGTTGTGATAACAACACTATGATGCATGTCGCTTGAATATTAATGTTCACTGATATC
This sequence comes from Sinocyclocheilus rhinocerous, assembly GCF_001515625.1. Lineage (NCBI taxonomy): Eukaryota > Metazoa > Chordata > Actinopteri > Cypriniformes > Cyprinidae > Sinocyclocheilus > Sinocyclocheilus rhinocerous. The sequence goes on along the minus strand of NW_015661891.1, from coordinate 193,557 downwards.
ATACTGACAAAGCTAAATGAGGGAGCACAAGTGTTTATGATGCTAAAGTGTGTGTGTGTGTGTGTGTGTGTGTGTGTTTGCTCAGAAAAAGGTGATGAAAGCAGCAGCGAT
>NW_015661891.1:177940-191400 GCF_001515625.1 Sinocyclocheilus rhinocerous | reverse complement strand
GAAAGTGAAAGTAAAATGCGCACGGCACGTTTAAGCTATTTAAAAGCGAATGAAAGTGAGGAAAAGAGGGGAAATTCAAACGAACTAAAAACGAACAATTGCTTTACGCCGAATTGCCGCTATTTGAACGTGAAAGTAAAATGCGCACGCAACTTTTACAAGCTATTTAAAAGCGAAGGAAAGCGAGGAAAAGAGGGAATGCCCCCGCCCCCACGGTGATACCGGTATTACCGGTGTCGTCACACGTCGATTAAATGGTGGGAAAATTTCCTCACCGTCACACCCCTATTGTAAATCTGCCTTTATGTCATTCACTTGATGTCAGTAATTTGGTGAAGGCTAATTTAATCTACTTGTGAAATTGTTTGTTGTGCACTTTTTGTAGGCACTACTGTATACTGTATAACATGTTCATCCGCAAACAGTTATTTGGCTGCTGTGTGCATTTAAATCAATATCAACGTCTGTTTCTGTGTCTCTTGTAGTTGTTTGGCTTCGGATCTCATGAAACTTTGTGGAGAAACCAAAGCCAGGAATAAGGTAGAACTGTAGTAATTCTGTGTTTATTCATTTATATATTTAAAAAACAACTACAGTATTTAATAATAAATCAATTTAAATACAGTGTGATCAAAACCTATTGTGACAAGTAGTTTGTTAAAATAGCCTATTTGGTTTTGTATTATTTACTTCCCACTCTGTTATCCACATAATTATGGTTTAACTAATTGATAATTACAGACTAATAGTTTGTCATACAACAATAATAACAGTAACAGAAGCCCTAATTATCTTCACTGAAGAGAAAAAAGAATGTTGAGAGCATTGACTGAGCTGAATACTAGATCATAAGACAAAAGCATGACAAAATAATCCTTTTCCCTGATGTATGAATTAATTATTTGAGTATATGATCAATTTAGGCTCGCAGAAGAACCACCACCCAAATGGAGCTGCTGTACGCCAACACTGGTGACCCTGACGCCCCTCCAGAGGATTTCTCTGCCCCTCTGCTTCCTGTAGTGGAGAGTCCAGAAGAAAATAAAGAACCTGCACCCGTTCCCTACTTAGGAGACAGAGACTCAGTGGCCTTCACCTCTAGCTTAGCATCCAAGACAAATGCTGTGTAAGTGTTTGGCAAGCAGAAGCATAATCCAAGTATTATGTAAACATTTATTTTTACAATCTTTTTTGAAAAATCATTTAATTCAAGCAGCCATCCCTTTATTCTAAACTCATAAACATGTCGACACATTCTAATAAACATTACATTCACGTCTGATGTGAGGTTTTTAAGTCACACTGGCTTTTGTCTATTGCGTAGCTCCAGTGCCAGATCTCCCACGGCTACAGAAAGGAAGTCTCTGGACCGCTCGCCTCTCACCCGCAGAAGAGCACAGGACAGGAGCCAGAACCCTACAGAAAGAACCAAAACCCTGGACAAACAGTAAGAAATGGCTTGCTATTCATAAATGTCCTCCTTCCAAACATCTTTGCTAAATTTGTTTACAGATGTTCTAAAGTGAACATCTATACTTTCGTTCCCATATCAAAATAACCACTTTTACATTATTTCCAACCAAGTTTCAGCCACAGTTTTTCAGTTTTGTTCTGTTCAGGGACTGCTGTTGGGTTAGAAACACAAAAATAGCGCCTATCTCTGCACTTCAAAACCTGATTTGCTTTGCTCTTCCCATAATTCTTTTCTCTGTCTGATCCTGCATTGATGTGGGAGTGGCGGCTCTTGTTGTGAAACTGCATATTCAGTTTGGACATGTACATACACATATCTGCTATAATAAAGGCCTTCACTCGTTCAAAATTACATAATTATGATATGTTTTTGAGGATGTAATTTATTGTAATGAAATTATTAGCAATTTCTCCAATCAATTATTTTCCCTCCACACACAACATGTCTTAAACGGTTAGTTCACACAAAAATGAAAATTCTGTCTTCATTTACTCACCCTCAAGATGTTCCAAGTTTCTTTTTTCTGTTGAGCACAAAATAATAATTTAGAGTATTTATAGAATGTGGGTGAGCAAACAGTTGACGGAAGCCAATGACTTCCATAATATGGAAAAAGAAATATTATGACTACCATCAACTGTTTGGTTACACACATTCTTCAAAATATCTTTGTTTGTGTTCAGCAGAAGAAAGAAACTCATACAGGTTTGGAACAAAATGATGGTGAGTAAACGATGACAGAATTTAAATTTTTGGGTGAACCAACTTTTTAAGGTCTGGTCACATTAGCAAAATGTTGTCAAAATATTTCCAGAAAAGGTCCATTGGAAACAGTGTATGATCGCATGAATTCATATTGTAATAACTTGGATTTTGCAGTGTTCAAGTTGCTAATGTGGATTCACCGCAGTGACAAACAGAAAATGGCTTAGTTGACCACTGTGTGAACTGTGCTTCACATTACTACACCCGTCGAACCTGTTGCAAAATCTGCGTGGGAAAATCTTTCGCCCTCACATGAAATTTCCAATACCTTGGATTCTTATTGAAATGAATGGATTTGCTGGCAAAAATTCTGTGACCACACCTTTAGAACAACCTATGATCCCTAAAAGCGCTCTCTAGCTATAGGCAGCTTTGAAACGGAGCCAGTGTATTTTATTAGTCTGATTTTATTGAGTGTTTAATGCATCAGTATCATGTGTTTTTTGGTCCAGAGGTCCAGCAAGCCCAGCTCAGGCGGTGCGCTCCAGTCGAGAAGCCAGACTGCAGTGTGTGCATGTGGCCGAGGGTCATACTAAACCCCTGCTGTGTGTGGACTCAACTGATGATCTACTCTTCACTGGCTCAAAGGGTCAGTGAACTTTTTGTGTTTCATGTAAGGAGTTACAGCCTTACAAACAGGTCCTTACCACAGTAAAATACAAAGGAGTATATAATTTACTTTACTAAATGTCACCTCATGCACAGTCAGCTGGTTGTTTATTATGCAATAATGAAGATCTATATATTATGCTATATATTACATGGTTGATTAACAGATAAATAAATACATGGGTGTAACATTGATTTGAGTTTAAATTATTATTAGCTAACTACAATTCAGGTAACACATTCAATCCATCTCTTCTAGCAGCAGTAAATAAGGGGGTTGGATCAGAGGGTTAAAGGGAAGGTTCACCCAAAAATGAAAATACTGTCATTAATTACTCACCCTCATGTCGTTCCAAACCCGTAAGACCTTCGTTCATCTTCGGAACACAAATTAAGATATTTTTGATGAAATCCGAGAGCTTTCTGACCCTCCCATAGACAGCCAGAAAGGTAGTAAGGACATCGTTAAAATAGTCCATGTGACATCAGTGGTTCAACCGTAATTTTATGAAGCTACGAGAATACTTTTTGTGCACAAAGAAAAAAAAATAACGACTTCATTCAACAATTTCTTGTTCTTCTCAGTCTTCGACGCATTCACAATAGTACCACAATGCGTAATATAACTAATTATGAATGCAAAGAATTTCTGCTTCTGAATTTCAGTGTTACCCTTAATGCATTGCCAGTACAAGAGTGATAAACATTGTGTTCTATCCCCATCCATTCCTTCTTTATCTCAGATCGCACATGTAAGGTGTGGAACCTGGTAACGGGTCAGGAGATCATGTCTCTTGGAGATCATCCCAGCAGTGTAGTGTCAGTCCGATACTGTTCCAGCCTGGTCTTCACTGTCTCTACTGCTTATGTCAAAGTATGGGACATCCGTGACTCTGCCAAATGCATCCGCACCCTCACGTGAGTCACCCTGGTATTGTTTAATTTATTGAAAGCCAGTGTTCTCTAATGCTTCTAAATATTTTACCTATGGTTGCTCATTTTTAGCTCTCTGTCTTCTTCAGATCTTCTGGACAGGTGTCTCAAGGTGACACTTGTGGAAGCAGTTCTGTTGCCATTCCTCCAGGAGAAAATCAGATCAATCAGATCGCCCTCAATCCTTCCGGAACATTCCTTTATGCTGCATCAGGCAACACAGTCAGGATGTGGGACTTGAGAAGGTACTAAACAAAGACTGTAGGGACTATAACTAAGAAATGCGTTTTACAGTGCTCATGGTGATAGTGTTACTTTCAAATATTCAAATTAAACTAGATGTTGTTTTACTCATCTACAGATGTGGCCATTAAGAATGCACTTTTTTTTCACATGGTAGCACGCAAATTGTCACGCTAATTTGTACACTCAACCCTGTTGAAAAAAACAGCATATGCTGGTTAGGTATGTTTTGACGCTGGGATGCTGGTTTATGCTGGTCCTTTGCTGGTTTAAACTGGTCCTTTGCTGGTTTAAGCTGGTCCTTTGCTGGTTTATGCTGGTCCTTTTGCTGGTTCTGGTCCTTTGCTGGTTTAAGCTGGTCCTTTGCTGGTTTATGCTGGTCCTTTTGCTGGTTTATGCTGGTCCTTTGCCAGCACATGACCAGCATAAACCAGCAAAAGGACCAGCTTAAACCAGCAAAGGACCAGTTTGTTTGTGTTTCCCAAAAGTGTTTCCCAAAAGCATCGTTAGCCAACTATGGTCACAAATTCCATTGTTACCAACATTCAATTCAGTGTTTCTGAAACGACTAATGTGGTTCGCAGTTTGTGTGATTGGAACTACAGATCTCAACCTGTGGTCCCAAGCATATTTTCTTGTTACTATGACATGCTAATTGACATGCATTACTTGCATGACTCACAATAGTCATTTTGGTGCGCACACTGGTTCGTTTGATGTCAGATTTTGGTTCGTATGGATGATTTGAATGCTGTTTTCCGAAGCTGTGTACACACCAGCAAAGTATAAAAGAAAAGCGAGCAATGGTATGCATTTTGCAATATTCTCCTGCATCGTTGTTAACTAGCAAAATGGGTAGTGCAAACAAAATATTGAGTAGTCAAAATCAGGTTTGGAACAATCAAGCAAGGTAACATGCAATATCTATATTTTTCATGTTGTAGTTGGCAAGTATAAGACGCCTTTTAAAACCTGTAAAAGTCTTTGCAGTGTATTCTAGCATTAAGTCTCCATTTACACATTACTTGTTTGTGTTGTCTACAGGTTTGTATCTACTGGAAAACTGACGGGACATCTGGGGCCGGTAATGTGTCTTACGGTAGACCAGATGGGGAAGGGTCAAGATGTGGTCATAACAGGCTCAAAAGATCACACCGTGAAGGTATGTTCGGCCATTCTAACATGCTCTCTGTGAACTAACGTGCACATGCTGATTTCCATATAATAATTTTCACCTTTTGGTCATGGCTCATGCACAATTATACAAGCAGTTGCAGCTCATTTATGGATGCTTGAACACAAACAGTAGTTTAAACTATTAATATGGCCTCAAGTGCAACAAGAAACAAAATGGCTATCCAGGAACATGCTTTCGGACTCTGATAGACATGCTTTTTGGGACTTGTGATGCATCTCTAAGGCTTTTATTTTCATGTGTTGCAGATGTTTGACGTGGTGGAAGGCGCTCAGGGCAGCATCAGCGCCACACATCATTTCGACCCATCCCATCAGGATGGGCTGGAGGCTCTGGCCATTCACGGCGATGCACTTTTTACTGCTGCCAGGGACTCCTGCATTAAAAAATGGGACTTAACCCGCAAACAGCTACAAGAGGTAAGTAATGTTGCAAGGAAAGCCAGCTTTGCGGTAAACACTATGGCTGTGTTCCAGATCCTAGTGAGCTGCCTACCTAAGCAGCATTTTCAGGCATCGTTCCCAAAACTAAATCGGTCCCAAACAGTATTCAGCAAAACTGTGGTGCCTACTTTTAAGATCTCACCGTGACTCAAATGTAAGTCAGTATTGCAATAATTATTTGAAGAATAGTCCTTGTACTTGTCATTTAAGATGATGGAATCACGAACAAATATTATTAAAAATATACCTCTTTTTATTGTAATACTGAATAAGTACTCTTAGAAAATGGTTATGGTTAATCTCATTAAAATGTGGCTATTTTACACAATATATAGCCTAATGTAGCTTAGCCACATGCTAACCCAAAACTTTTGCAATCAACTTAACTGTGAATCACTCTTATGAGAAGATCAAGATGCTAGACTAGCATAACATGCTACATACTTTTAAAATCAATTGTTAGCAGTCTAGTCTCTTAGTGTTTCATTTATTAAGTCATTAGCTTAGCAATATGCTAATGCCTAAAGTCTTTAATACTTGGAAAAAGCTATTTGTTAGCATTTCCATTCATCTTAGTAGCGGGTTATTTGGTTTCCGATGTTTCTGATATTTTGACAGTAGACAGATCACTAGAGTTTGGAACAGGGTTGACTTTTATCTAAAAATAAATCCTGAAATGACTTTTAACTATCACACATAAAAACTGGGTATAGTAAAACCCTCACATTTTCGGTTACCCTTCTGTAATTGATTTGTTTACATGTTTCTTCATCTTGCAGCAGGTAGAAAAGGCTCACTCTGATCTCCTGAGCTCTCTGGCGGTGGTCCCTGGCTCCAGCGCTGTTATGAGCGGCTGCAAGGGCGGACTGCTCAAATTCTGGCACACAGACACGCTTAGAGCTCTGGGAGAAATAAGGGGTCATGACAGCTCTGTCAATGACATCTGCACAAACAGCAGTCAGCTCTTTACCGCCTCAGAGTGAGTGACAGACATTCAGATATCAACAAAGAACACACACATATATAAAATACAAATAAACAGAACTTGCAGCTTCAGTTTTAGCTTACGCTAACAACCACTCAATTTAGCAATACCTTGGTAACAACCAAACAACCTAACCCAAAACCCTAGCTAGCCAATGCATAGCAACATTCTGCCATGATGGAACTGTTTACGTTGCCATGCTGAAACTTTGTGTGGTTGTCAGTTAGTAATTACAACATTGTGGCAACATCATGGATCAATAGTTGTTCATTTTCATGTGTTGTTCTATGGATGGACATGCCCAAGTTAATAAGTCATTAAATTATCAAAGTATTTTGAATATAGTATGTAACTGAAATGTTCTTGGATAACTTATGAACTTACAAACTCATACCTGATATTGTTTTGAGTTGGTAATTTGATGGTAATAAAATTACGGACATGCAGTGTTGTCGCTACAATGTCATGGAATTACTAAAAAGTGCAAATACATTATGTAACTGGTATGTTAGCAAGCTATTGTGCTAAAAATGATTAGAACACCCTACGAACTACATGGCAAGCTTTTTGCAAATGGATAGCAACAGAGCTGGGTAGTAACTGATTACATGTAATCTGGATTACGTAATCAGATTGCAAAAAATCAAGTATATTATGTAATATAATACTCATAATCAGATTACAGTTACTTTTTTATGGATTACAGGATTACGCTATTCATGCAGTGTCAGTAAATCATACATAATTTATTTATTCTCCCTAATTTTTTAATTTTCCTTTCTAAAAATTTGCTTTGACTATATTCACAATACACGTTGAATGGCCATGTAAATGTCATGAAAATAATTTTACGATCCATGCTTCTGAATTTGGACGGGAAAGTACTTCTCAAGCAGTTAGACCATGTATGAAACAAAGGGATTCGCAAACATTTTTTGTCAGCCGGAAATATCTCTGAGGACATTAATATTTCAGTTATTTAAAAACACATTTGCATGTGTTTACAGTTCAATGTTGCTTATGGTCACAGCTAAACAAATTAAATATTTATATTAAATATTTTAGTGTTTCAATATTATTTTTTAAATTACATTTTTATTGTTTAATTAATTATTAGCTTTTTATCAACTCACAAACCCACGACAGTTCTTACATTAAGCCTAGTTTGGGAAACCCTGGTGTAATGTAATGTTAAATGCATCTTATAATGTTGATATCAAAAAAATGGAATCTATTTTCTTTCTCTTTGCTTTTTATATCAATATGGTATGTTAAATGGTAAGTTTAAAACAAGTTAGATTAAAAAGTAATCTAAAAGTAATCCAAAAAGTAGTCAGAATACATTACCTAAAATGAGTAACCTGGATTACGTTACTAACTACAGTTTTGATAATCTAATCTATAATCAGTGATGGACTACTGTAACTACTAGTACTGACTACTAGTAATACACCCTAGCAATTGTGTAGCAACACCTTAGCAACCACTCAGGATTCACAACAGCCTAGCATTGTGGCAGCTTTTGGCCCATAACCACCCACTCGCTTTTCAGAAAATATAGAAAACGGTTGCTAACACTGCTTTAAAGTGAGCAGTAAAACTGTATAAATTATTGATTCGAATTCTCTCGTTGCTTTTTCACAGTGACCGGACAGTCAAGATCTGGCAAGTGAACGGCTCTTTAGAGGACGGCCTTCACTGATGAGAACACAAGGTCACTGTGAAGGTTTTGGCTTCCTAGAAGAATTTCCTCTACCAATGTGACGCTTCTTTCCTGAAACTCTGGCAGCGATTCAGAGGAGAGCTTCCTGTTGTAGCTGCTGTATATTTCCTCATCTACAGTGTTGAAGTGCCCCATTTAGCTGTTGCTGACTGTAAAGGGGGGATATTGTAGGTCAATAAGTGTTTTTTTGGTGTGGCACCGTCCTAAAGCTGGGCTTTGGGCATCACTGAGCAGTGCTTAAGAAGCACACGTGTTTGTGAATGTCATGTTGACTGGACTGAACCGATATGCTTTTTAAATTATTCGTTAATATTGATGTCAGCTCTTTTCCGATGTTTGTTGACCAAAGTTAGACTCTCTTTGTGTGAATCTTTCAAATGGAACTACGACACGTCCCAGATCTCAATGCACCCGTACTGTAGTCTTAACCCTACTGGAACTGTACAATGATATTTGCACCAGTGTCTGTCCTACCTTTATATAAAGCCTGAACTGGTTCTTTTTCATTTTCTGGTTGAAACCTTTGAGTACGCTGTGCAAAAATATTTCCTCTGATGTACTGTAGTTATTATCAGTGTCAGATGGCGAGTGAAATAAATTACATCTGTCAAAATCTTACAGGTGTTTCTGCAGTGTTTTAGTCTAACAGAATAAGCTTAAAGGCAGGGTATGTGATTTTTCAAAAACACTTTAGAAAACTGATTCGGGCCGAATAGCAAAACAAACTTGTAGCCAATCAGCAATAAGGGGCGTGTCTACTCGTGATGTGGAGGAGAGAGCTTTCAGTGCATGGGACGGACATTAGCCGAGCCGAGCGACAGAAAGATAGAGATGGCGGATAAAAAACAAAAGAGGAAAACGTCTGCGGAACGATAAGGCAAGAAGTAGGACCCGTGTAAATATCGGATCAGCTTTCCAGCGCTGGAGAGAACTCAAGGAGCGGAGGCCTGCGATCGGACGCCGAGGTTGCTATGTTTCTTCTCAATAGGTGAGTAACACCGGGTCTACAACAGCTAAAGTCTGCCTACACCGGACGCGATCAAACGACCGTTGAAAACCATTTGAAATTTGTGTCAGCACGTCATAAATAGAACCCGGCAGCAGTTTTCTGTCGGGGATTTGTTGCGCCACGCCGCTCACGTCCGTAGACACGGTGTAACATTGGTTTTGCTTTGTTTCACAGAACTAATCGTTGCCTGGGTTGCGTACGTATATGTGGGGCAGAGCTATCAAAATAGGGGCAAGACCCTTTTGGGGTAGGGGCGTGTTTGTTTTGGTGATTTCAAATATCAACATTGGCTACCAGTAATCACTTACTCTGCCTTTAAAGGAATGTACTGTGCTTGATATAATGTTGAGTAGTGAAACTGCAGGGTCAGAATAATATCACTAGGTGGCAGTCCACACATAATGGACGGTGAACTGGCAAATATAGTGTATGGATATACTGTAGATGGTCTTTACATTAAAGGGACTATTTGAAAAAAATTACATTGACATTTGATAATTTTTTCGGGGATCAAAAAGCGCTTGGGAGTTTTGAGTGTTTCTGAATTAAAAACATGGCCTGGGCACAAACCCCAAATTCTGTAAATCTGGCAAAATGTACATTTTTTTTACCACTCTTACAAATGAGTAAAATGCAATTCAGTGTAATATTAACCAAACAAACAAAAAAAATTAATAAAATAAAATGAAAAAAGATTATTATGGATTTAAACCAACCTTAATGCGCCTCAAAAATGACCTTTGACCCCAAGCATACCGAATTTGAATCCATGCACATTTTAATTTGATACTTGTTGCCAATTAGATGTTAATGTGGCTCTAATTAAAAATATAAAACGAATTATCCCTGCAAATGGGTTCTCATTAGTTTTATGATAATGTTTGAAATAGCTTGATATAACGAAGCAATTATGTTTATGAACTAATGAAATCTTATGTATACTGTGTATATATATATATATATATATATATACAGTACATTCGTTTATCTATTTTTTATTTTTTTTAGTAGCACTAGTTACACTTCTGCAACACCTGTGGCCTCTTGCCCAAAACTAATTCTGAGTTTTAGAGTTTAGAGTTGACAAAACCAAACAATTCCAATCCAGTTTGGATTGTGTTAAGCAGCAAACCCACTGACTTCGGGTCAATGGGTTTGGAAGTGAAAAAAAAAAAATGTGAACTGATTTCCGGGTTTTGTACTCGTTCCTGCAGCACTCGATTAAGAGATAGTAGCTAACCGTTGTATAACGTTGTAGCTGACGGACATGGTGCAGGACCTTCTCTTACACGCAGCACCTCAGCGTCCAGCAGCTGTCTCTATCTCACAAGGCACTCATCTAAATTTAGAATAAGAGGGAACTCACTCAGCTGTAAGGAATCTCTCAGCTCAAGCACAAACACCCTCACGTCATCTATCCGTTCTCAGCTGTAACGCCAGTCATCCATCTGCCCTTACTGGAAGAATTATAAAAGGATACTGTATTCAGTATGAACAACTGTAGACAGGTGCGAATGAAAAAAAAAACTCAATATAAAAATTCATTCTCTGAATAAAAATGCCATGTTTTATCTCTTGATGAGAGTATATCTAACAAATCAAATGTCTTTGTTCTTCCTGGTGAGACATTCTGATTGATTTAAAGGCTATTTCTGACGAAGCAATCCACTCTCTGAGGTGTACGGATGAAGAGATAATGAAAATGACCTGCTGAGATGAGGAGGCCTAATTTTTCATCTTCATTTTTTGTAAGCAAGTGACATTAAGATAAAAACAACAACAATTAAAATTACAACCCTGGATGCTGATTGCCAATACAGTATTTATTGTGAAAAAAATACACTGACAACGTCTGAAAGAATGTGCATTTGAAGACATTTTTTTTCCCTTTTTAGAATTTATTATTATTATTATTATTATTAAATGAATATTGTTTTAAGCAGCAAACCCCCTGACTTCGGGTCAATGGGTTTGGAAGTGAAAAAAAAAAATGTGAACTGATTTCCGGGTTTTGTACTCGTTCCTGCAGCACTCGATTAAGAGATAGTAGCTAACCGTTGTATAACGTTGTAGCTGACGGACATGGTGCAGGACCTTCTCTTACACGCAGCACCTCAGCGTCCAGCAGCTGTCTCTATCTCACAAGGCACTCATCTAAATTTAGAATAAGAGGGAACTCACTCAGCTGTAAGGAATCTCTCAGCTCAAGCACAAACACCCTCACGTCATCTATCCGTTCTCAGCTGTAACGCCAGTCATCCATCTGCCCTTACTGGAAGAATTATAAAAGGATACTGTATTCAGTATGAACAACTGTAGACAGGTGCGAATGAAAAAAAAAACTCAATATAAAAATTCATTCTCTGAATAAAAATGCCATGTTTTATCTCTTGATGAGAGTATATCTAACAAATCAAATGTCTTTGTTCTTCCTGGTGAGACATTCTGATTGATTTAAAGGCTATTTCTGACGAAGCAATCCACTCTCTGAGGTGTACGGATGAAGAGATAATGAAAATGACCTGCTGAGATGAGGAGGCCTAATTTTTCATCTTCATTTTTTGTAAGCAAGTGACATTAAGATAAAAACAACAACAATTAAAATTACAACCCTGGATGCTGATTGCCAATACAGTATTTATTGTGAAAAAAATACACTGACAACGTCTGAAAGAATGTGCATTTGAAGACATTTTTTTTCCCTTTTTAGAATTTATTATTATTATTATTATTATTAAATGAATATACTGTAAGTCCTATTATGTTACATGTTTAAAACAATATATTTTTGATCTTTATCTTAAAAAAAAAAAATCAAGCAATATGTGCCAAAAGTAAGTTAATTTGTATATCTTATAAATTTACATAGTTTTCACATCGAAAAAGCCAAAGCATCAATGTTTGCGTGTGACCAAGCAATACACAGAATGGAACAGAGTATGTGAGTGAAGATGGGACAGCAATTTCTTCACTTCAATGATCACTCCAGGTTTTCCAGCTCCACTCTGGGTTTCCCATTTTATGTTCCCTACTTGTGCAGCAAACTTCCACTACAAAGGATCCTGAAGCAAGTGAAAAAGCAAATGCTCCAATTTAAAAAAAAAATTTTTTTTAATTAAATTACATTTTATTTAATTTAATTTAATTTTATTTTATTTTTTATAATGCTGGATGGACAGTCAGAATCAGTGTTGTTATTTTTAACCTAAACTTCCACCATTTAAAATCATTTTCGTTAACTGAAATAAAAAGAAATGTTATAATTAAACATATAATTATAATACCTATAATTGCTTTATTATTATATAGAATTAGCTATTCAATAAATGTATAATCACTCTACTACAATTCGGATTTTTTTCTGGATAAACAATTGAGCGTTTGAGCATTTCAAGTATATGCATGCACTTACTCAATGCTGGGTGGCAAACTGGTTTCCTAAAATAATTACAAGCGTTTTGATACTATCAGTCACTTTCTATAACAAACAGTGGCACGCACATTCAACATCTGCTTTAGAGTATGAGAGCATACAAAAGGTCTTTTTAAATTTCCATTTCCACTTGAATATTTAATGTCTCATTTGTATTTCAACAAAAGAGCCACTTATAGGCAATCCATTCAATCCTGCCATTCATATGAAGACTCTTAACAGCAGCTACAGTAACATTCACTCTTATTAAAATGAATCATTTGTAACCCTGCAGAAAAAATTGGTCTTGAATTCTCGGGTTCATTTCATACGGTATGTGTTCCTTAGACATTTGTGGATTCATCTAAAATTGTCTATGCAAGGGTTTTATGGTTGTATTGATGTTCACCCTAGTTGTTTGCCAATTAGTGAAGTGACATGTGGCCAAGTATGGTTACCCATACTATAATTTAGTGCTCTGCGTTTAACCCATCCAAAGTGCACACACACAGCAGTGAACACACACACTCCGTGAACACACACCCGGAGCAGTGGGCAGCCATTTATGCTGCGGCGCCCGGGGAGCAGTTGGGGGTTCGGTGCCTTGCTCAAGGGCACCTCAGTCGTGGTATTGAAGGTGGGAGAGAGTGCTGTACATTCACTCCCCCC
>NW_015661891.1:154690-177166 GCF_001515625.1 Sinocyclocheilus rhinocerous | reverse complement strand
CACCTACAATCCCTGCCGGTACGAGACTCGAACCCGCAACCTTTGTCTATCCAAGCCGACTCTCTAACCATTAGGCCACGACTTCCCCAATTGGTAATCAATATAAATTGGTAATCAATAACTGAATACATAAATCAATAATCACAGTTGTTGATCCCTGAAATTAGAGTTTTTCCACGAGTAACCTGACACGGCCTTCAGCATATCCATATAAATTCAACACGACACTCATCATGACTACCCATGTCTAATAATTGGTTATATTCAAAGCAACTGTAAAGAGAGTCAATGCAACATGCCTCATTTGAGAACAATGCAACATAATGAACTCATCTCTGTTTGTGCATTGAGTTGCAAGGATGCACTGTAAAAAAAATTCGGTAAAAAAACGGCAGCTGTGGTTGCCGGAATTTTACCATAAAAAATACGGTAGCAACGTTTTAGGTTTTACGGTTTTAACTTAAATTTACAGTTAAATACCGTAATTTCATTAACTGATATAATGTTAATATACCAACCTATTGAAGTACTGAAATCTGTTTCAGTACTTACTAGTTATTTCAACAAATAAACATCAAATTTGAAATGTAACGCAGGGGGTCATTTTTTACAGTGTGTAAGCGGTTTAGGTTTCACATGGAAATATACATTGTGTGTGTGTGTTAATTTTGAAGACATTAAATTAGTAGTTGTGGAACTACAGCTGTAGTTGGAATGGCTTAAATACAATGTTTAGCCTATGCATTTTTGGTAACTCACTGCATCATTACAGTATGTTTAGTCACATGACACGATATCCAATGAGCTTTAATGGTATAGTCCTATTAAGTCACTATATTGCTTGAAAAGACGTTTATTAAAACGCTGCAGTTGTGTAAGACATTTAAAATGACGTCCTGAATGCCCAATACCATATTTATCACTTCAGTTTGTGAAAGAACGTTATAGAAAGATTGAATCAGCTGATCATAAAGTGCCCTTTAACAGTAATTATATACATAAGCATGCATTGTGTTATTATTAATGTTACTTAATCTACAAAAAAAAAAACATGCATGTGACATTAATTTAATCATTACCAACATAATCACAGACCAATCTGTAGTAATTAATCAAAACTAAAATTCATCTTAAATGAACAGAAACAATGAGGTTAAATGTTTGATGCTAAATGTTGTTACATTATCGAAAAAGCAATAATGAAATAATGACACTGTACAACATACTTCAAAAATGATAAATATTGCTATTACAATTATTATTATTATTGTTGTTGTTGTTGCTTTTAATAGGCTATTTATATACATAATATTATAATTATATAACAACATTTATTTTTATTGAATATAGCATGTTTATGTTAATGTTTATGTATTACATTATAATATTATTATATATATATATATATACACTATTAATATTGCTTTAATAACATTCATACTATAGCCTAATACTATAACTATGCCATAGGTGATATAATAATTACATTATACAACAGTTGTAGGCTATACAACAATGAACTATTTAATAATGATTATATTCTATAACAATAATTATTATTATTATTATTTATAACAAGAAGCAGAATTACATTAAGAACAAGAAGCTTTTGAACTGTTGTTGTTGTTGTATCTGTCACGGCATTGTCGGTGTTAAATCTGTTTTGAGTCTCAGATGAATTCACAGCGAAGAATTCTCCAAGTGTGGCATCGTTCCTTCGCCCATAGCATGCAGCTCCACACACTCTCTCTAAAACACATTCACACTCTCTCAAATGGAGAGCCGAGGGGACGCGGTCTCTGTTATGGTCTGACAGAAGCTCTGCTTTCCTCCTTGCAATCTTTCGAAATCGCCCATGAATTCCCTCGCGTAAAGCGGCGCGAGCGTCCGTCCTCTTCCGTCTAAAAGGGTTAAAGATAAGAAACCTCCTCATCATGAACAGCATGAGCAGTTGCGGTTTCCTGAATATGGCGACGATAGGAGAATTCGACCCGCTCAACGCCACTATTCCTGCTACAAAAGTTGAGATTACAGTCTCGTGCAGGTGAGGAACGTTTAAGTACCGTTCACACCTTTACGCACAACTGCCTTTTTATTGATATTATGTGTGGTGTTTTAATGGTACATTTTGGAGAAGACGCAATTACGCGTGACATTTTGGCTCCAAAACCAGGTTATAACCTGGTTTCTTCCAGAAATATCATCCGTAAGTGTGTGTTTATGAGGTGTATTATATGTGGATATTATAATGGAAAACTGTATATATTTCAACCGTACTTTTACTCTCGGAGTTTCTCTAGCTTTCACTTTCTTTCGCACCAAAACAAACGCTATCCACAACGCTTCTCCCACCAGCTGTTAGTTAAAACATAAGTTTTGTTTTGTTGTGGAATAACTGTGTGGTGCTTTGCTGAGATGGATTACAATTTAAGAAGTGAAATTAATTGCTTTGCCGTTTGATTAAAGGTGGATTTCGTAATGACCCCCCCCCCTGTGTGTCATAGTCAAACGGTAAACCGATGACACACACGCGTTTGTTTTCATATCATGATGGGGGCTTTCCAGTGAATTACATACATAACTAATGATATTTTCTATCCATAAAACGGTATGTTCTTTGGTATGTTTATTAAACCGTTCTTATTCAGGTTTACTTTTTTTTTTTTTAGTCTTCACAATGTAGGAAAACCTGATCACACACTAGACTTATCATTGACTTTTGTTGTTTTTATATTACCGTATTGGCCCGAATATAAGACGATCCTGATTATAAGACGACCCCCCTTTTTCCAGATGTACCTTTTGGAAAAAGGCTTTTTAAAAACCAAATCTTGTTTTTTTTCTCAGTAAAACACATTTTGTCTTCAATTATTTTCATATTGCATATTTTAATTTTTGTTTTGAAAGTATGGTAAAAACTGGTAAAATATACCAACAATCACATTTAAAAAATATACACTTTTTGATATACCATAAAAAAAAAAACAGGTAGCCCATCTGAATTAGGACATTTAGGCTATCCATCTAATAATAGCCTACCAAAATTAAAGTTCAAGTTCAAGTTAAATCTTACTGTAGTCTTCAAATTTGGGTACTGTCTTACGTTTTAAAATCACAAAGGGAGTTTGGTGCCATCAGGCTAACGTGACAGTCACGACTCATGCAGCTGTAAGGTTTTCTTTTTCTTTTGTTTTTACATTGCGATCTTTACAACACGCATTACGTTACGTATTTCATGGCACACTCGTTTTATGCGTATTTGGCGCCACCTATTGTTGTGGGTGTATTATCGACATGTCAAAGTCTAGACCCTGAATATAAGACGACCGCGTTTTTTCAGATGTATTTCCAAGAAAAAAACATTGTCTTATATTCAGGTCAATACGGTAAATGAATTGATTACTATCGCTAAAAATAGTGCTTCAAAAAAACCTTTTAGATTATTTATTTATTTAAATTGAAATTAAATTGCAAAGCTCCACACATTTTCACACACATATGATCATTTGAATTAAGTTTCTTGATGATTTGAAGTCTCTTATCATACACAAGCTTGACATCTTTTAAAATACTGTTATGATTGATCTGGCTAATTTCTAATTTCAGAGTGTAAAATGTATTTATATTAATAAATCATCTACATACTATAGGATTACTGGTGATTTGCCTTTTGAACTCACTCTCCCACGAGAAGCAAGCTATTCGGAGAATGATTATTTTCATATCTCATAACAACAGCCTGTTGTTTTTGGTTTAGCTGAAAAATGATGGCTTTAATGAAGCAGAAAAAAACTTGTTTGGGAAAATTATCGATTGTTTGTGCACTTAGAGATTGTTCATATGAATAATTGATGTGTATAAGTTTGTGATGCATCTGGCTTTGCTGGCGTAAACAAATGCGAGTGGGCAGGAGCTGTCCGCTCAGCCATTGTGAGGAGATGTTGACAGTGAATTACTATGCTCCATGTCCCCTTGAGCAGGCTTGTGCAACAGGGAATACATACGCACACAAACACACACATACGTGCACACAATCTAGGAGCTCTTTTGCAACACTGCACCGGGTGGGAAGGGAACAGAAGTGGTGCCATGGTTACGATCAGGTGCATTCCTCTACTGTAGGGCCACTTTACCACTGTCACCATGGTTATCAGATGAGCAGATAGAGGAGAGTGTCTGTATTCAGTCACAGTAAACCCCGTAAAATAAAATGCAAATAAATAAGATGCATATTATATTTAGTGTCTAGTGTTGTGGATATTTCAAGGCCCACCACAGGTGTGTTGTGAATTTTTTTTTTTTAGCTGTTAATTATGTTTCAGTGTGACCAGAGCTCAATTTTCAGCGTGAGCGGTTTCTTGGCCGTGTAATTATTGAAAACTAGAAGCGCATGAGGGTGTTAGGTCACTGTAATCACATGCAAGTTGGTGAATGGCTATAGAGAATTTCTAACATGACTGGTTTACATGGGCTGAATGCCGTCTGTTTTAAAGGGCTTTATAGAGATGATTTAGTTGGATTGCTAAATCATCTTTTTGGTTTGAGTAAGAAGTGGATATAATTGAAAGATCACATATACATTCACCTTTTAATCCTTAATCTTTAAAAGTACAAATATTGCATGTATTCTCTCAATGCAAGCTCGTGAAACTGCATGTATAATCAGTTTATATCGTTTTAAATAGTAAATATCTGAAATTTATGTTTTCAAGGCATTACATTACACACAGTAAAATCAGTAAAGGTAGAACTAACATAGATGTCTTCATTACTTGTGATGTTTATCATTAAAAAGGAATCTGCAGATTTAGTTGTGTTGTTTGGTTGGTCACTTAACCTGTGAAGTTTAGGTTTTATACTCTTAGCATATGTTCATTAGTTTGTTTGTCTGTTTATTCTGATTTGTTTGTTTGCTCGTTCATTATGCTGCCTTCACATGCTATGAGAAATGTCCTACTGTGAACTTGTAATTATGAGTTTTTTGTGCTTTGTGCTTTGTGCTTTGTTGTTGGAAAGGACAGTGATCATCCAAACGTTCATTTTTGCCTGAAATCTTATTAAAGCCAAAAGGTGTAGAAGATATTTAGGCAATATTAAACAGGTTTTGAATATGATGTAGTGTTCATTGGTCAAGTCAAGTCACCTTTATTTATATAACGCTTTATACAATATAGATTGTGTCACAGCAGCTGTAAGCAGTTTTAGTGCCAAACAAGAAAATAGTGTGTCAATAATGCAAGAGGACAATAACAGAGAGTCATTTTTCCAGTTAAAGACAATTCATTGATGATTCAGTGATGTCATCATCCAGTTCAGCTCTCTTCCAATAAATTGGTAACCATATAAGCATTAACTGCACATTTATAGATATTCAGCTTGCTGATGATTCTGAAATTTCAGTCAAATGAATGCTACAGAAAGCAGTGTAGATGTAGAGTGTAGATTAGGAAAAACTAATAAAACTTAGTCATTACAGCAATGGTTCCCGTCTGCCATTTTTAAAGTTTATGGCATGCCCAACTCGGAAATTTGGCTATTAAAATTGTCTCAGAGTGTCCTAGTTGTGAATACGACTTGACTGTTCATGTCCATGTTTTCAAAAGGTATTCAGCTTCAGAGAGGTGGAGCAGTTATTTTACTGTTCTGTTTTTTTAAACACAGCTTTTCATAAAATTTTACAGTTTGAAATCAAACAATAATTGGTGGAACTGGAACCCCTACAGTAATGCCACAGACTCACTGTTGAACACATCACAAATTCAGGCCTGCACAGATTCTTTCTATTGAGCAATAATTATTCTCAAATGTAGTCAACGATGGCTTTGTAGTAATAATTCATATCGATTAATTTGTGTTCCTCTCTCTCTGATAAACTGTAAAAGCAAGTAGAAAGTTCCAGTATTCTTACCCATAACACAGAAAATTATGCTTTTGGGAAACATGCCTTAGAGATTAAGTGTTATGTGCGACTAATGTTCAACTTAGTGCTCATAGTGCTCTCAGCTGTATTGTATTACAAGTCAAAGGTATTTCCTCTTGTATTGAGTAATCAGTAACCCAGTGTAATTCAATTGGAATGTTCCACTCTGGAACGCATAAATGTGCATTTCCCAGATTCCCACTGTTTATGGCTTTATTAAAGCTGGTGTGGGCTGTCACAGATAGATAAGAATCCCATATAGACTCTGATGGGAGTGATTAGTAAACAGCTTCACTTAATCTAGCAGGGTAATTCCTGTGTTAAATTAAATCCTGAGTCAAAGAATTTCACCCTCAAGACTTAATAATATTCTATATGGCCTGAGGCAAAAATTGTAAATCTGATGTCTTATAAAAGTAATTACTTCAACTTCAACATGACAGAAACTCTTTTAAATGTCAAATGTAACTTAAAATGAAACACTAGCAGGTCTTTCCCTTTACTCAGAAACTCATAAAATTCCACTTAATTTCAATATTTGCTTTCTTGATCCAGCCTTATGCAAGTAACTAAAACTGTCCAGTTTGCCATAAAAATGATTCAGGTAATCCTAACAAATTGATTAAAGGGGTCATATGATGTTGCTAAAAAGAACATTATTTTGTGTATTTGGTGTAATGAAATGTGTTTATGCGGTTTAAGGTTAAAAAAACACATTATTTTCCACATACCGTACATTATTGTTTCTCCTCTATGCCCCGCCTTTGCTCAAATTGATTTGATTTTGACGCAATATTTACACTGAAGCTAGCAGGCGGGGGCATGACATTTCCAGACCAGGCGCCGAGTGGTGCCAATCACAACACACAATGACCCAGCTAAGCAATCACAGCACATTTCGTATTTCAGAAGGCGGGCCTTGATTTGATACAGGAACTATTCGAGCCATTCATGCCAGACTGGGGAGAGAGGTGTTGTAATAATGTAAAATATGTGAAAAATAATGTGTTTTTCGAACAACCTAGTATGAGAGCCTGTTCTAGTACACCCCCAAAACAAAATCAAGACTTTGTAAAAGAGCATAATAGGACCCCTTTAAATTTGATAAAGAATATCTCTTTGGATTTGAGACTTTAGTCTTTGCAACTTTACAGATCTTCTTTATGCACCAAGAGCTTGTAACACTTCAAAGAGAAAGGGAAAATTGAAATCGCATCATATGACCCCTTTAAGAAACTGTAATTTTACATATTTAAGTTGACTGAACACAATGCAATTAATTAGTGACAAAATCTTCAGCTATTGTTTTGCTTTAGCTCATTTTACTTAATTAAATTGTACAAGCAGGATTTTTTTTAACAGGGCCAAAAGTTTAATTATATATATATATATATATATAGGAAGCCATAAGGTGTTTTTGCACTAGAGGAACCTTTCCATAGTTCCTAGAACTATTGGCGGAATATATACTCGCTTTTTGAGGTGTTCGCACCGCAGGTACTAGGAACGTATTTAGATGTAGGAACTCCATTTGGGGGAACTAATTTAGCTCCTACTTCAGAGTAGGGTCTAAAACAGTACTATAGGAACTAACAGTGACGAAAGTGTAAGCTGATTGGCCAAACGCATACAAAACACCGGCTACCCAGCATTTTCAAAAAGCCGTGTAAAAATATTTACTCCAAAAACATGGAAAACAGCGATAAGGGCATTTACCTGTTGTCTGCAGCGTTTTGTTCTTTTCTCAGCCTCGATGATAACACTGCAAGTTGTCATAGGAGATTTAGTCAGATTCTCATGCTCTTTCAATCGCGTAAATTGAGAGTTTACATAACATCTCCATTATCACGAAACCCACAACACACAATAAAAACAGCTCCGAACACGATGTCCTCCATTCTCTGGTTGTTGATGTTTGTAAATGCTGTGAATAAAGATGTCGCTGTCGACTGCTTCAGAGTTCCTGCTGCCGGTGCGAATGCAACCAGGAAAACGACCCGAGGGGGAAATTGGTTCTCTATGAACAACCCTGCTGGCTCCTTGAACTACTTGGTGCGAAAGCACCTATAATGGACCCACTTTATGTCAGATGTTTTAACTATATTATTAGTCTAAGTTATTACATTGTAGTTACATTTAAAAATGCATGTAAGTACATTGTATCACATGCTTATTTTAATGTTAATTCATAGAAACCTAATTTAAAGTGCGGCTAAAAAGACATTACTGTTGTTAAAGGGATAGTTCACCCAAAAATGAAAATTCTGTCATTAATTACTCACTCTAATGTTGTTCCAAACCCGTAAAGACCTCCATTCATCTTCGAAACACAAATTAAGAGTTTGGCTTCCCATACTGGTGGTATTACAGTACCACGAGAGCTAAAGAGAGCAGACTGCTCCGTGTGCTTTCGAATCGCTCTCGCGGATGATCGATCTGCGCCGCGCCTCTAGTCGAACACACCGGCTAGTGCTGCAGGCTTATTGGCTCACTGACGCTGATGAGATTAACCCCTTAGGTATCGAAATTTGGTACCGAACGACAAGACGTTTTTCGATACTCGATGGTATCGAGGCAATTCGGTCGGTGCCTAAAAAGTATCGAACTCGATACCCAGCCCTAGAGTTGAGTGAATCGTTACATCCCTAGTAAGGACACTTGCTGTCTATGGAGGGTCAGAGAGCTCTCGGGATGCATCAAAAATATCTTAATTTGTGTTCTGAAGATGAACGAAGGTCTTACGGGTTTGGAACAACATGAGGGTGAGTAATTAATGACAGAATTTTTTTTTTTGGGTGAACTAACCCTTTAAGTCCCACTATGTTGTCGTTTAAGCAGAAGCAGAAGCATGCTGGGAGACAAGTTAGTCTGTGATAGGAAAATTTGGAAGTCTTGCGTGCAAAATTATCAGAGCTTTTAGGTCTGTGAGTGTGAGAGTTTGATAAGAGCTCTGCCAATACACAACATTTATCTTCATATATTCAGCTCACACCTTTTTTTTAGAGCAAGTTATACTTTGCAAAAATAAGGAACGTGTTATGCAATTCTTTGTTAATGTAGGTCATATTGTTTATCAGTTTTACAGCCTATCAATGGTTTCCAAATTGACCTGAAATTTCTGGTACTGCAGAAAGCCTGGTATTGTTAAGTTTTTTTTAAATTTTTTTTATGTATACTACACCTAAAACATTCCTTTGAGAGCACTTAAAGGAGTCATATGAGAGAGGCGGGGCATAGAGGACCTACAATAATGTACAGTATTTGAAAAATAATGTGTTTTTTGAACATTAAAGCATGTCAACATATTCTGTTACACCAAATACACAAAATAATAATCTTTAAAATAGCATCATATGACCCCTTTAAATAAGTTTTTCCTTTCACATTTAGGGATGACTGTCCCAACCTGAAACACCACTTTTACCCAGGACTGGTCTCATTCAATCTTAAGTCACTGAGAGTATCCACTGAGATCCAGCCTGCCAATCGTGTCTAACTTCATTAGGAGATGCTCATTAGGAATGTTTTTAATAAGCTCTTGCTCAGGTGGAGGTACTGGGGTCTCATTTATTCTGTAACTGATCTGGAGGGTCAAAAGAGCACCCGCAGACCCACCTGAGTCTAGTCTCTCTGGAGGTGGATTTCTCAAAATTTCTGCTCCACAACCCAGCATCCTTAGATCACCATTTGAGCATGAAAAACCGCATGCTTAATTTTATGCAGAATTTATTCACGGAATAACCTCGCATCAGAAAGGCCATGGTGGGTTCACTTGGGTTTTTTTTGTTATTTGTTGAGCTTGAGAGTGTCATTCCACTATGTTTCCGTTTCATGGCAGCTTGGATATTCTTAAAAACATCTTATTTTGCATTACACAGAAGAAAAAAAAAAATGGTTTGGAATGACATAAGAATGAATAAATTATGACATAATTTTAATATTTGGTTCAGCAAAGCCTTTAAAGCAATCAAAGCAGCACAGGTTTGCAGGTGGTTTGGATCTGTGTGTGTGCAAATGCATGAGAATCTGAGTGTGGGTGTGTAATTTACACGGTTTCCGTCCAGGAGATGTGTTTGATCCCCTGAGATGAATTGATTTTAACCAGTCTGTCCTGAATTTGCTTTGTAGCTTTACGTATTTATTCACGTATTTGTATTTGTTTGAACACGGGAGCTTGAGTGGTGTATTGTGGCTTTAAAGGAATAGTTTATTTACTCACCCTCATGTCGTTCCAAACATATTAATTTTCTTTTTTTTTTTTTTCTGTGGGACATAAAAGGAGAAATATTGAATAATGTATTGGTCTCATTTGGTATGCAACTATACAATGAATAGGGACTGGAGCTTTTAAGCTTCAAAAAGGTTGCATAAATGTAGTCCATATGACTGTGTACTTTATGTCTTCTGAAGCCATACAATAGCGAACAAATGAATTATTCAGCAATGTGTTTCATTAGCAAACTTTGATCATAAGTTCTGCCATTACCAACATATCGTTCAATGATTCTGTGTTTCCCAAAAAGCTTAAATGAATATTGTTTAAATGAATTTGCAAACACATCGCAAATTTGTGCTTGAATCTACAGCTCTCCAAACTGTGGTTAGAAGCATAGTTTATTTTTATTGTAAAATGCGGACAATATAAGCAAGCAAACGTGCAGTACAAATTTAATTCTATGTCTTTTAGTTTGCCGAGAGAATGAAAATGACGTTTTGATGAGTGTGCATGCGTGATTGTGCTCAAGTGACCAGGGAACCCCAGAGTATGACGTCTGAGAGAACTTGCAATTAAATCAAACATTAGAAAATAAAGGTGAAATATTGTATTTCTATGTATAGTGACGTTAGTTATGTAAAGTAATAATCTGACATTAATTAGATCTCAAACTAATAATATCCTACCACTAGGGGTGGAACGGTTCAACTTACTCACGGTTCGGTTTGTATCACGGTTTCGGTACGGTTCGGCATGTGCTATGTTTAGGGAAAAACTATACTGTCAAATAAAAATAAAGAAAATAAGAATAATCTATCTAACTACAAGCAACAGCACAAATAAATACAATAGAGTAAAGATACAAATAAAATAAACAGTGATTTTCAGTTTTTTTTTTAGGTAGGTCTAACATTAGTTTTTAGGTACAGAAATTGAATAAAGTAATGAAATGTAAAACAGCATTGCATATTTGACTGTATAAATTAAAGATTAATCTTTATTAAAGTTACAAAAGCTATTCAATCAAGAGCAGTGAGTGATTTCTTTGTTGTTGCTGTTTGATTAATATTAAGAATGTGCTGTCACTTTAAGGCACTGTAAGTACATTCAGCCGGCTATGTCTGCTATAGGATACTTACCAAGACGGGCTTTTTGACCAAATTTTTTGTGTGAATTTGCCCATTTAAACACAATACTTCAGAGAGAGCTTAATATTTGCGCACGTTCTGAGGTGCAGGTTTGCGCGCTTTGGATGAGCGCACGCACAAGTCCTTCTCACTGCGCGCACGAGCTCGCATCCTCTGGCTCTTAAATGTTTAAACTGGCAAGGCTTAATAAATGAGTTTAGTTTAAACACAGATATCAACGTGTGTTGTTCAGGTCTCACCTGTGCGCGCGCGCTATCAACACCCAGGTGATGACGGAATAAATGCTCATATTCCAGCATAAGGCATTCGCATTGAACAAGAGTGAATGGTTTGTCCACGTTTTTTTTTCATCGCTGTTGTTGTAATGTATTGGGAAGCCAGAATGCGCATCCATCAACAGAAACATACATTAGCCGAACCCTGTTTGTTTTACATGTTATTTATAGCAAACCATATTACAGATGCGTTGTCAGATTTAAGTTGAACCGCGGTCCTAGTGCGTGCCGAACCATGTGTGGAGAACCGTACGGTTCGATTTTTTTCCGTGAACCATTCCACCCCTACCTACCACCTGTGTGACGTCATTAACGATGGTTCTTCTGTATTGTTGAACCAACATTGTATGTTCAACTAAATGTGCGACAAAATTACTACAGTTTTTTGAAAGCAATCTTAACTAACTAGTTAATTTCTCTGACTATAGTCAAGTCACCTTTATTTATATAGCGCTTTATACAATACTGATTGTGTCAAAGCAGCTTTACACTGTCAAAAAGGAAAATAAATGTCATCCTGTGGTAGTCAAAGGGTTAGTTCACCCAAAAATGAAAATTAGCCCACGCTTTTACTCAGCCTCAAAGCATCCTAGGTGTATATGACTTTCTTCTTTCAGACGAATCCAATCGGAGTTATATTAAAAATTATCCTTGCTCTTCCAAGTGTTAGAATAGGAGTAGGTGGGTGTTTTTGTTCAACAGTCCAAAAGTAGTCAAATAAAGCGCATCTATCCGTAATAAAACGTGCCTCACACGGCTCTGGGGGGTAAGTAAAGGCCTCCTGTAGCGAATTTATGCGTTTTTGTAAGAAAAATATCCATATTTAACACCTTTTTCTCACTTTTGCTGACTGTCATACGTGCAAGCCGTTCTGGCGGATAATGTAGGATGTACGCATCGCGCATGCACCGGTGATTCGTGACGAATGCGGAAGCGTGGAGGAGAGACAGCAAAACAAAACGATGGTCATGAATTAGAAGCACAAAACGAGGATTTGTAAAGAAAAATGTCAGAGGATTTCGATATAAGCCAAAAGGAGACTGGTTGTCCTTTCGTAAAGTAAGGAAACTTTGCTTCGTTTGCTCCTGTAAACAAACTCGCGAGACTAGCATATCTCACAGGCGCATGTGTGACGCATAGGCTACGTCCTATGTTATCCGCCTGGAATGGCTTGCACGTATGAAAGTCAGCAGAAGTGAGAAAAAAGTATTTATAACATTTTAAATATGGATATTTTTGGTACAAAAACGCATTGATTCGCTACAGGAGACCTTTATTCACCCCCTGGAGCCGTGTGAGGCACATTTTATTATGGATGCATAAACTTTATTTGACTACTTTTGGACTGTTGAACAAAAACACCTGCCTACTCCCATTCTAAAGCTTGGAAGAGCAAGGACTATTTTTAATATAACTCCAATTAGATTAGTCTGAAAGAAGAAAGTCATATACACATAATTTTCATTTTTTGGGTGAACTAACACTTTAAGAAGCGAATTACTTACAGGAAACACCACCACAACAGGAAACTTACTTACAGGAAACACACCTGTAACCAGGGCTGCATTCAGCCCCGACAAAACGGTGCAAAACGTTTTTTCAACGGAAACGGTGGTGCGTTGAACACCCTGTTCTGATGACGCAAGAGTTGCAACTATGGCAGCTGAGAAGGCCATTCTTTGTGTTCTTTTTGAAGAATTTTCGGAGCCTGATGAAATCGGTATAAATACGTGTTTAATACTGCAAAATACGCTCGATGGTACAGTCATTGCCCTTGCCATCCAGAATAAAAGAGAACATCCCAATCGAGTGAAGGGATTTGTGGAAACTGTGGTTCCTAATTATTGTGATCCAACATTTGCCTCGCATTTCAGGATGAAAAGACAAACATTTCAGGTGAAGGATAATCCACTTCTTACCTCCGAGACTGTGTTGTGATCTATATGACCTTATTATTTTTATTGTGAGTAGCCTATTAGGCTTATCATTATTGCTGATCACTGTTGTTGTGCTATGTTATTGTAATATTTACCATTATATAATCAGAGGATTATAGAACATTTTTGAAAGTGTCACTCCACAATACAATAGCAACGTTTTAAAATTTCAATTTAGTTTTGTTATTTACATTTGCATTATATTTAAATTGTCATTTAGCAGACACTTTTATCCAAAGCGAATACCTCTAGCGTGTGACGGAAATGTTACAACCCTTACCATATTGTGATGCCCTGTCCGGCCAGAGCGACGAGACAAAAACATTAAAACCCATTATAAACGAGGCGTTTGAGCTTGAGTGAGCGGAGACGGGCACGCTTGAGAACGGCGCGGCCGGCGGATTCGACGAAGGAGCATCCGGCAGGCTTGCGGCAACCACATGTGACGACCCCGGGCTGGTCTCCGCTTCGTCCATGGTGAAAGCCGACCCGGCGATCCACAGCGTGAAGTTGATGTATTTCCTCAGTGACCAGCACGGATCAGCTCCAGGCATGACGAAGCGGATATCGTCCTCTTTTGGAAGGCCAAACAAAGTAGTTTCGCTTTCACAACGAAACACACAGCACCTTCACGACATGGTGGCGGCGGCAACAACAATACTACAGCGATAATAAAAGTTACCCCTTCTTTCTTTGCATGAACAATTGGCCGGCGTTATGCAAATCTTCCCATATCTTGACGTAGACATGTGGGGGCGTGTTAGAACGAGCCGTTTTAGGAGGGCGTGGTTGACTCTTAACTTTTATAAAGAATATCTTTTTGGATTTGAGACTTTAGTCTTCGCAACTTTACAGATCTTCTTTATGCACCAATAGCTTGTAACACTCCAAAGAGAAAGGAAAAATTGAAATCGCATCATATGATCCCTTTAAATCTCATTTTGTAAAAAAAATAAATAAATCGTGAATCGAATCGAATCGTGAAATCAAAATTGTGAATCGAATCGAATCGTGAGTTGAGTGAATCGTTACATCCCTACTTATAGCTAAATCCTTTCTACCTCTCTCATGTACTCTCATGAAAGCATCATGGATTTTGTATGAAGATTTTCTGTGAATGATTTATATTTCGTCCCATTCTCATGTGATTTTTAGACGACTTGCAATATTGCACACAATTGGTGCACAGCTTCAATGTGGAGTACATTTATGGTACTTTATGATTTTTCGAGTTTCGAGTTTTCCATTTCCCATTCACTTTTGGCCAGAAAAGTGGCCAGGAGATCACAGATAAAATAAAGTCAAAAGTGTTTGGAGTGACATGAGGTTGAGTATTAATGACAGCATTTAATTATTTTGGTGAACTATAGTATCCCTTTTAGTTTCTTGAACTTTACAGCCACTTTTGATGGGAGGCCAATTGCTTAGTTGATGCGGCTTGACATTGCACGCTATTTGTCCCCAGACAATGATGAGGGAAATCACACACTTCTTTGGACTCTATGAAAAAATAATTTGCTCTCTCTTTATAGAAGCAAGGTCAGAACAGGAAGAAGGCTTGCATTCAGTCCAGACGTGGCTGCTGAATTTATTATTAGCAGAATGCATTAAAGCATGTAGAATGAAATGAGAGTAGAATTGAAAAAGTTGCTTGGGGGCAGTCTTGAAGGAGATCCGGGTGCTACTGTATTGTTGGAATTAATAGCTGCAAATTTCCCTGTGTGTGTATTTAGGTGCATGTGTGAGCTTTTTGTGTGTGTATCTTCAATAAGTGGTGGGGGCTGTGTTTATTTGTTCTGTAGAACAAACATTGTTTTCTCTGAAGCGGCTGATGATGACCTGCCCAGGCGGACTGTGTGATTGGCCCCGACTCAAACGCTCACTGGGTTTCCAGCAACCCGTCGAAGCGGTAAATTCTGGTTGCTATGTGACTCATTGCATTGGTGAACGTCTCGGTTACGTATGGTAACCCTCGTTCCCTGAAGGAGGAAACGGAGACGTCACGTCGTGACCGACGAATTGGGATATCGCTTCGATAGACCAATCTACTTCGAGTGGACCGCACCCAGAAACGCACGGGTGAAACGGCATCCTTATAAGGACGATCCGTCGTCTTTATAAAGACGCACCCGTGTAGCTCTTTTAGAGAAATTTGCTCTTTTTAGGAAATGCTCTTTTAGTGCTGAGGCGCACAGGGGAGATGGCCGCTTTGCAACACGACAGGGGGTGGTGCAGCCTGAAGTGCGCAACCCACTCGACACTGGAACGACCACCGCTGAAGCGCCGTCCCGCCAACACAGAAAGCTTCCGAGAGCGTGCTGAACTCGTAGTTCTCGAAATAAACATAGAGCAGAACGATGTTGTCGCTCGGCTCCGAAGCGAAAAGCTGGTATGCATTGCACCTGCTGCCTTATTATACTCACGCTGTGATCAGCAGCAGCTGGATGCAATAATTGCATGCCAATGTGCATTGGCTTGTTTAGTTTACACTCGAAGTAGATTGTTCTATCGAAGCGACTTCCCAATTCGTCGGTCACGATGTGACTCGTAGTGACCGACTGAAAGGGAACCTCTGTTGGTCTACTGCTCACCAGGCTTGATGGGAGATTTATACCGCACTGGATGACACATTACTGTGCTGATTTGCTTTTCCTTGCAAGCCGCCCGCTTCAAACCGGAGGTCACCGTTCAAATGAAAAAGGCAAACCTTGAGCAAGAGGCATGTTTTTGATAAACTTAAAAAATATTGTGGGTTAAATACATATAAGCTCTGTGATAAATCTGTGACAGTAGATTAACTAAGGAAGTCTAGTGGAAGAAAATAAGTGGAAGTCTATTAAGCAAGTTTAGGGAAGGGTTTAAATGCCAAAATGTGAAACTTCTATTCAGTCAAAAGTTTTTTTTTGTTTTTTTTTGAAGTTTATTAAAATTTATGTTGGACTACTTTTACACATTGATGTCAAATATACAGTACATTTACAAAATTGACTTACTAGACAGTTTTATGTCTACCATACACCATTCAGACATGTTTTGAGGGGCGCTAAACACAGGAGACGTCCTTGCGTTTAAAATACAACTGGACCGAGAAAACCAGAATGTAACAGAATGGACATGTTGCTAATGGCGTGAGATGCTGAAAAAAAAAAACAGCTCGTTGCGATGCTGCAGTTAAAGTCTATCCGTACATGTGCAAATAGACCAACAATTAGCCTAAAATATTAATAAGTATGAAAGTAGCTGTCTTGAAATGTATTGTTGAAGGATGTAGATTTCCTACAATGTATTACCTTATTAGAGAGAGGTTCTTCAGAGAGAGTTTTAGCATGCTAATATTCCAATAGATACCGTTAGCATGCTAAAGCTATAGCTCATCCATTTATAATAACTATTTTCCAAAAAATAGCCAAACAGCTACTTGCTATTAGTGTAAAATTGTCTGTTGATTATACATTACTATAATTCCTGTTATTGGAGGTCGGTCCATTAAAATTTGCTTTAAAAAGAAACAGTAAGGAATAATACAGGTTGAGTGTGAAACAATGGCGACTGAATTGCGTATGGACCAGAATGCTCTGAGCTGATCTCACGGTGGTGTTTTTGGCACCATGATCTGTCAGGACAGCTGGAAGCCGCTCCATTGACCTTTAAGGCCATAAAGATCACATAATGGGTTGTATTGAGGAAAATGAAAAGTGTGTCTGAGTGTATTGAGCAGTGACAAGAAACCCGCTGAGCTAGAGCTCAATACGCTCTATAAGGAAGACTCAGGCAGGCTGTACAGCAGAGAACAGAACACTGCAGGCCCAGCAACTGACAGTTTTTAATCAATGTACATTTTCCTCATTGGTTACAGGCCAAGAGCTTTCGTAAGGGCAGCCTACGGTTTACTTTTATCATTAAAGCAGGAAACAGCATCTAGTTTGGACTTGAATTGAACACCTATGCAACTTTTAAAAACAGAGTGCATGATGGGTGACATTACTGATAAACAATTGTAACAACCAAGCGTTACCACAAAAATGCCTAGTGACCTAGTGCTTATTTAAAGATGCACTGTGTACTTTTTTCGTAATTAATGATATTAAGAGGTTAACTCGTATAAGTCTCCAATGATTTGGTCTAAAAAATTCTGCAGAATTCTACTCGCTTTATCTCAGTAACCCTACAATATTAGACACTTTTGGTTGTGAAATAAATTAGTAATGATTGGCATTCCAGTAAGTGTTTCTACAATGCCATTTTTGCTTTTGTGTTATATTGTATCTAGGTGTCAGTTTTAAATCCAAGACCACTGTTGTATTGGTAAGGTGAATAAGAGTCAAAAACAGTTTTCAAGTTTTTAATCAAATACTAGTTTACATTGTAGTATATAATGTATACTGCTTACTCATTTTATGCTGCTTACTCTTTTTTTGTTATTTGGTTGGCATTCCCAGTGGAAGTTGTTGTTGTAGTTGTAGGAAGTTGTGGCTGATCCACAATCCTTTTCGCATAATGTTACGCGATCCATGTGCGCGAGGACGAATCTCTCCACTACCAAGCGGATTTCCTTCACTCACACAAAACTGGACGTGTGCTTTTAACATAAATCGTTCCGCAAACACAACATCCATTTGTACCTGTTGTCCAACAAAACATTCAATAACATGTTTTTACTCGGGTGTTTGAAATAACTTCCTTTTATGATCTGAAGTGGCTTCTTGTCACAGAATGAGGCAGAACATATTATCTTATAGTATTCTGTACAGTAATAAATGCTATGCAGGAGTGCGTTTCCCAAAAGCATTGTTAGCCAACTTTGGTCGCAAGTTCCGTCGTTACCAACATAGTTCAACGATTCGGTGTTTCCCGAAACCATAGTTCAAATGAATATTCGCAAACAGCATCGCAAACTTACGTGGTTGGAACTACAGCTCTCCACCTGTGGTTAGAAGCATAGTTTCTTGTTAGCAAGGGATATGGGCTTAAATAAATATGCTCTTGTACACAATAAGCAAGCTAACATGCAGTACAATCTATATATTCCATTCTATCTAAATATAAATTCATTTTAATCTATGTATTTTTGCGTGTCCTCTAAAAGCGGCATTTTTGAAGAGTGCGCATGTGCATAAATACCTAAGGGAACCCCGGAGTATGATGTAAGAGGAAACCCGCAATGAATCAAACATCAAATAAAGCAAAATGACAGGGAACAAAAAATAGTAAATTAGTCATCAGGTGCCATGTTCAATACAGCAGCATCTTAGAGATGTCTAATCGGTTAAATAGCAGAAGTTATTCCTCCACCACATGCGTGTGACGTCATTAACAATGGCCCTATGTTGTTGAACTAATGTGGTTCAAACGACGGAGATGCGACCGTGTTCGGGAAACAGTCGTAACTAGCTAGTTCGTTTCAACAACAATGCATCATACTATGGTGGTTAATCAGCGAGTTACGTCATTGTACGGGAAACGCACCCCAGAGTAGCATTGCATTATAAATATACTTTATTCTTATCAAATAAATCAAGATGACCAGATAGCTAAACCATATATTGTCACAGTCTTGTGTTTATTGTCTGCATGTTTAATCAGTCTTAATTGTTTCTATCTGCCTTTTTTTCAGCTACAGCGATTTTTAAATGCATGTGTTTATTGGATAAAATTTGGTTAAAAGGTTAAAAAAAAATGTTTTGGTTAAAATAGAAAAATATAATAGAAATAAAAAACAATTTTTCAAAAGAAGTTCAAGTATTATAGCTATAGTTACTGTGCTTTTAACTCTTGTTGCTTTAAACTCTGAAATCTAAAGAATAAGTATGATTGTCTAGTGACTAGTCAGTCTAACTAAGTTACTTTATAAATGCCTATGTCATTTTCTTGACATTCCCTGGAGAGACAAGTCATTTTCATAGCACTAACAGACTTCTTTTTACAGTTTTCACAATATCTTGTTTGTGAAGACAAACAGGCTAAGTACTCATTTTGAGAGCAATATATTTCCACAGAATATTTTGCTTTCTCATACCACCTGTCTTTCACTTGTCTTGAGATTTCAGAGAAAATATAATGCTGAGAGCTTCGACAACAATGTCAGAGCATGAACTATAAAAAAGCTAGACAGTCAAAACATCTAAAAAAAAAACCGTCATGCCATAGCTGTGCTTTATCACACATTCCTGCTCCTCAATGTGAAAGTCAGACACCTTCCTGGAAGCTTCCTGTTGTTTCCAGTCACTGGAAATACACTGAAGGTATGAGCTAGCAAACAATGTACTCAGAGGGAAAAATCAATGACCACAGAAACCAATTATTACACATACATGGCACATATGACTCAAACATCACACAGAAATGGGTCATATATGTACAAATGCCAAGTTCTGTCATGAAACTCTGATGGGTCCTTAACGCAAACTGATGATATTCACAGCGATAAACTACTTGGCACAAGCTGATTGGTTCATGTTGCATACGCAGCCAATGAGCTAGCTGCTTTACATTTACATGGCTGGTTAGCATTCACTAGAGCATTTTGCAGTGCGCTTTCAGAGTTCCTCTGAAAGCCTCCACCTTCCCCAGCTCCACCTGTATAGATCTGCTATGGGATATTGTATATGCTATTTGTACAGCAGCAGTATGTCCTAAATACTCAAAGCACCAAAGCGACGTATGTACTGGTAGTAGTTCCTGTACTTGCTTTGCAGCAGCAGCAATAATCTACAACTACAGCAATAACCAACAGCAGCAACAATTCAGCAGCGTAGCAGATCTATTCCGCCAAGACCAAATACATTAACATTGTCATATCCATTGCCATGCTAAAATCTTCAGAGAGTTGTATAAATGGGCCAATGATACTGACGATAAAAGTGCATACTTTAGCTACATTTGATATCATTATGACAGGATATTCATTAAAACAGTATTTGAAATATACATGAAATCTATCGCTTACAGGTAGTTGTAATCCATCTTTAAATCAAGCAAGTTCACAGAATGGTTTATTAGTGAATTAATTGCATGTCTCTGCATATTTTCCAAATGTAATTTCATTTCCTCTTGCATAATATAAATTAAACATTAATATATGATAATTGCAAAAATAATAACCATCCCAAACCCCACCAAATAATGAGATAAGACGACATGAAAAAGACATGTTTTTCATAGATATTATATTTGCCTCCTTTGTTAATTTAAAAGGAAAAGATGGAAAGTTAATAGCATTGCAAATCGGGATACAGTATGTCATGCAGTTACCTTCCTGTAGTATATCTGGGTATTCTGTTTGCATACTGTGCATATACAGTATACTGCATACTTCAAAACAGTATGAATATAACAGAATTCTATTCAGAAAATGAGCAATGAACATGCAAACAGAAATGTAGCTTGAATTCATAGGCCCAGCCCCCATACACTCAGTGGGACGGCGATTCTCAGTAACACCAGTTAACCCTCCCATGACATGGCCCTGCATACAGAACTCAACAGTATGAACTTTCTTAATTTAACATTTGCCCTTTTTGTCTTAGCATGCTTAGCATTTGTTGTGATTGAGTTCATGTAATCTAAAGTCCCTTCAAGGCAAGTCTGTTTAATCGGTGGCCATATTCATAATGGCCCCGGGCAGCTGTTTCCAGCTATGCAAACACAGCTGCTATGTACTGCACTTGAATGGTGAAAGACTGAAATCTGATAAAATTATGTTTCAAAAACATGATCAGGAAGAAAAAAACGACAACTATGATATCATAAATTTTGCTTCATAAACACAAATTGCACACAAAATAAAGCATATAAATGACGCATATGCACATAAACAAACCATATTAATATTGCCTCTATGAAAAAAGCTAAATGGCTCTTGTGAACTTGAAAGTGGGACTATATTTTCCATATTGACTGCTACGGTTTAATTCATTAATATGTAATACACATGTAATACACTAGGTATTAAATAGTAATTACATATTAATAATAATCACTTACCTAAAAAACTATAATAAATACATCACATTATATTTTTGTTTATTTTTACATCCCTAAATATTACTTTTAATTTTGTGCTTGACATCATGCTACCTGACTGCATAACTGGTCTGAATAGAAGGACTTCTATTCTATTCTAAGAACAAAACTGATGGCTTCATGCCATTTTAGTATTTTATTTTACTTTTCTGTGGCAACATACCACACAATCCTACTCTATTGTGTAGTCTATAAGGCACATCATACTTGAAACCTCTAATTGGTTCTCAATAACACTCACTTTAACCTTGAAGGTGAATGAGTTGCCCTCAGGGGGAGCACAGATGTTGTGCTGGCATACACCCGTAACATAAAAAGTAGTTGACCTTTTCTAAACAAGATTGAGGGAGCTGTGTTTTAAAGCTACGTTATAGGGTTATCAAATTGAAAAGCCTCCTTAAGCACGCTAGCAAAGAAACATAACAGCGAATGCTTCTAGAGTCCCTGAACACTTCCATGAAGCTAATTACAGTCTCCTCAACTGCCTGCACCAGCTACACTTAACACAAGAGCTCTCACCAACCCAGTGGCTCTCTTTTCTCAAAGAGCATCTCCAGTATTGATTTCTTCATCTACTGCATTCTTTCTCTGCGATCTCCCTCAAATTAACTCAGCTCCTTCCGACCATTTCATGTTGCCGTTTAGTGCAAAATTCTGACATTTGCAAGTAGGCAAAATTAAAATGTCACTATAAATAGAATACACCAAGTGACAAGGCATTTTTATGCCATATGCCAGATTTCCTGCATTGGTTGTGGGTATGATTACATATGTTTATTAATGGATATATACCTAGGTAATAACATGTTTAATTAATATGCTAATCACTGCCTACCATGGAGTATATTGAAGTATTGCCATCTAATATTGAGTCAATGACATGACGCTTACTTTCATTCATTTATAATTTTAAAATGAACCTTTTCTATGATCATTGTGTTTTAAATTTTTCAAATAT
>NW_015661891.1:144910-154401 GCF_001515625.1 Sinocyclocheilus rhinocerous | reverse complement strand
CATCCTCCTATATATATATATATAGGAGGATGTAAAGTGAAAATATGTGCAGATATATTTATAAGCAAAAGGTCATATTAAAATTGCACAATTCTTGAATTTCATGAAAAAATAGAATATAATTAAAATACAGTTTTGTCATTAAATTGAAATTTTTATTGAAAAGTCTTTCAAACCCAAATGAAACCAACATGAATAGAACTATAAAATCTCAATGAATATGCATTATAAACTGAATTTTTTTTTTAAATTGTAAAAAAAAAAAAACAGTCAAATAACTGGCAGCTATGGCTGCCAAACAAAAACTGTAAAATTACGTAAAATATATGTTTTACATAATAATTGTACAGAAATTTTCATTAAAGGTTTTACAAAAAAAAATTATTTTTCAGATTTTTCCCTTGTTTCATTTACGATATTTTACTTTAATTTTACTGTTTTTGTTTGGCAGCCGTAGCTGCCAGTCATTTGTCTTCCTTCTCATTGACCCTACTTTCAGTGTACCATGGTGTTACCACAGTACTTTTTTGTAAAAACGCAATTGTGTGAACCTGCTGTCTACTGTCCTCATAGGCAGCTGCCTTTAAAGGCAGAATACTGGTTCTTAGTAGCATCTGGGCAAAATAAAAACAAGGCGGTGACCAAATGCTCATTCTCTAGCAGCCTTTCCACATGCCGCCATAGAGTCAGGAAGATTGAAGAAAAACTGCAGAGAAAGAGAGTTAGAGTCAGGGTCTGATGAAGTCATCCTTACTCGGGTCACATATCTGAATTCCTCATATTGCGTGAGCTTGCTCACGGCGTTCCCATATGTGTGTGTATGGCCGTCTGGGAAAGTACAGCTCTATGTCTGTTAATGAGATGTTTTTATTTCAGTTTTGGTTTGTTTGGATTCATAAATAAGCAAATCCTAATTCAACACATGGTGTGTTATAATAATACACAGGCCTACTGAATACAGACAAAGTAACCTTTATTCTTTTAGTCCAGGGTAAATTCACGTTCCAGTTTAGTTTGATGTTTATACAGTTTGTTATATGGAATACATTTACTTTCACAATCAGCTTACACTTGATACTATCTACAGCCATCCAACCCATAGGGAATTACCTTAGTATTTATTAAAATTAAATCACATTGAAGTGAACTAAATTTCAATATCGTGATAATACCGTATACCGTGATAAAAGCATTAGCAATTAATCGCAACATGAGAATTTGATACCGGCATATCCCTAGTGTCAAGTACACATTTTATAGGCTATACATTTTTACATTCTAATTTTATAAATTTTTGCATTGCTTAAAAAGGAATAACAGCATCATAAAGCAGTTTTTTAAATTATTTTTTCTACTATATAATTGTAATTTCTTACTGTACAAATATGAATATGTATAGATATTTTATACCATTTGTATATATACCATTTAATATAAAAAAAAAACCAATATGAATAGTTTCCCTCTCTCAAATCGAAAAGAAGCGAATGAGTGATTTACAGTCTTTGTATTTTATTTTCCGTTGTATTTTTGTGCAAATGGTTAAAAATATGTCAAAATTATTTTCCACATGAGATCTATCACTGAGTAATGGCTAACATTAGCTCTTTATTTCCATCCTATTAGGCCTGTCACGATAACAACTTTTTTGTTGTGCGATATATTGCCCCATAAAAATGCGATAAGCGATATTATTGTCATTTTAAGAACATTTTATGCCATTTTAAGACAGATTTTTCCCTGACCTACTTTTCTCTGTAAATTAAGGGTGCACACTATTGCTGAAAAACACAATCCCTACTTAGCAGTCAGATGTCCGTATGCACAAAGGCACAGATCCCTAAACAAGGCCATATCTGCAGATGAAACTTTGTTTGTAGAGGCATTTTTTAAATTTGAACTAGCACCACTATCATCAATATCGTTGGAATCACTTTCAGAATGATTATTTCCAGCTGACGAACGATAAAAACATTGACACCCGATCAGAATCCATCCTGCTATAACGACCTCAAGAATTAAAAGCGGCAGACGAGCATGCACTGAGAATAAACAGACGATATTGTTCGCTGGTGTGGACGCTAATATAGTTATCTTTATAGTTATCGTTCTTGGTGTGAACGGGGCTTAAGTCTTCACACTTAATCAGAGCAAATTCCTGGAATTCTGAAAACGAAACAGGTATTAAATAAGCACTCTGCAACAACAACAACAACAAAAAAACTGAGATAAAAACAGCCTGAAGATTTTTTTAGTCTGTTGTTTTTCTCTGAATCTTTGCCAGTGATTAGAAGCGAGTGGAGTACACACTCCAAATCCATTTAAGTCACCATCTCTCCTCATGAATATTGAACAGTGCATTTGCTAATGTGCTTTGGAACAAACAGTGTGTAATTACCTCGAGCATTTCGTTTAGCAGAGAGACTTGTTCTGTACCTTTGCTTACACAAGACAGATTATAATCTCACGTAACAGGAATGTAATGAGACATTTCTTAACATATACGCATGAGTGGAATGAGGTTAGATGGTTAAAAGTGAAGTGTGTTTTTTCAGTGCCACTAGCAGCACCAATCATAATTGCAAAAGTAGTTATGATTTACAGCATTGGTTGACCCAGAATATGAATGAGCCAGGAATTCAACATTTACTTTCTTATTGCACATTCATGAGTTTGTTGTGCATGACTTTAAATGCAATCATTCGCTGTATTTGAAACATCTTTCCTTTTTGAGTGACATTACAAAGGCCACACAAGCTTTTGAATGTTTTAAAGTCCTAATGGATAAAATCCGATCTTTTTCAATCATAGTATGCAGTATACAAAGCTAGTAACATAAGAAGTAAATAAGGCAATCCTGACTATAAATATGCAAATGTGGTTAGAACTACAGTGAATGCATTACTGGAAAGTGGATTGAAAAACGCACGGTCACAATCATAAATGAATGAATGAATTAATGAATGAATTATACATATTCAGGTTGAGTTAAGAAATCAAATTTGAAGCATGTCACATTAATCGTGACCCTTTGTTAGTATGTGTGGCGAGAGGGGCGGGGCCGAGAGCCGTGGGAACGGAGCGAGGCTGGTGGAGTAAATGCTAATGCGCGACCCCTACGCCACTCACCGGTCTCGAGTCCCACGGAGGAGCTCCGGAAGGATAAAAGGAGGAGTGACGACAGTGTTGGACGAGAGAGGACCAGGCCTGCACTTTATTTTTGTGTTTTGTGTGTGGCAGTCGTCTGCGAGGGGCTGCCGCTTTACTTTAATTTTGTGTTAGTTTATTTTATTAAAGTGTTTAAATGTTGGCCGGTTCCCGCCTCCTTCTTCCCGAACTACAAACTGTGTTACAGTATGCAATATTTGTTTGACTGTTAATTATGCAAAATTATTGTCCGTCTTTCAGTAATTGGGCTGTCATGGATAAAAGGAAGCTGTTTTCACCAATGCATGTATTATAGATATTAAGTTGTCAGTAGAACTAGTTTCTGAGAGTTTTAAATTAAGTATGTTATGAGGAATTGGCTGTGTACAGGCTATTCTGATGTTGTTTAAGTCACATCAATTCACATTTCAAGTCCCTGGCAGTTTGAGGTATCGTTTACTTTTATGTTTAAGATTTTAGTGCGGATTTACACTTTTTCTCTTACCTCTCTACTATATATTTACTGAACATTCCTGGCTACTAGTTGCCATGTAGTTCAGAACCTAAAAATACAATATTATTATATTTCTCATTTATTTTTATTTTTTTTGCCGTAATTGCTTGTGTGACAGAAAATGACAGAATTTGTTCAGAATTTTTTTGTTACAAATTATGGAATTGTACATTTACAATTCTTGTAAGATCTTGTTGGCCCCTTGGTGTAGTCCGCAAAAGAGAGCTCGTATGCAAACAGGTTCCAGGCTCTCACAGCCCCTGTCAGATGAAATTAGGGCAGGTTTCTTGA
Organism: Sinocyclocheilus rhinocerous; assembly: GCF_001515625.1. Lineage (NCBI taxonomy): Eukaryota > Metazoa > Chordata > Actinopteri > Cypriniformes > Cyprinidae > Sinocyclocheilus > Sinocyclocheilus rhinocerous. The sequence goes on along the minus strand of NW_015661891.1, from coordinate 150,449 downwards.
AAAAGGCACTGAGAATATTCAAGCAATAGCACTGCAGATGGTCACCCGTGTTCCGTGTGTGTGTGTGAGTGTGTGTGTGACCGACTCTACCTGTACTACACTGATCGCTAAATATCTGAGCATTTGTCATGTTTACTAGGCCACAGAGCTCTGAATTACTTCTCAAAGTGTAATGCGAACTATCAGTTCCAATGTTAAACTCGGATTTGCATATTCTGCCTCTCATCCCTAGAAGCTTCAGCATTTGTGACATTTTTCAAAGTCTTACATAAATAATTGAGAAGTCTCTCCAATTTGAGGCGCTCAAATCAGGTGTAGAGCTGCTGGAGTGAAGTGCTTGTGTTGTGGGTGTGAAGGCACCTCTCTCTCAGAGCGCTTTGAATCTAGTTCAGTGAGATGCCATATTCTCTGAGGAGCCGTTATCCAGGTCACTCTACAGGAAAAGCCAAAGCCAAATAGAATCGTCTGGGATTTCACAGAGGTCTGAGGACAACCCAGCAGATGGAGGGAGAGAGAGGAGGAGCAGAAGGAGATGTTCACTTGTTCTGCTGCTTTATTTGTTTTGCTGTCTTTCAAAGCCAGGGTCACGTCTTTGTGACTCTCTTTCCATCCTCCCTGTGAGCTGTGCTATGTGACACTATGCCTTCCACCTCCCTCACAGTGTCAGATCTGCTCCTCTTCTTTCCTCCAGTCATTTCCACACCTCTCATTCGCTCTTCTTGTTCTCTCCTTCCTCCCCTCATCTGATTCTAATCTCTATTTTTTATTCTATCATCCTTTCCTCCCGCTTCCTTCAATATTCTCTACTTTACTCCTCAGTTTTAATTTTCTCCACTCATCCTGTATTTTAATTATCTTCTCTCTCATTTTCTCCTCTTCTCCCCTCATCCTGTCTTCTTTTCTGTCACCCTTTCTCTCATTTCCTCTAATTTTGTCCTCTCCTCTAATCTAGTTATTTCTCCTCTCCTCTCATCTAGTTATTTCTCCTCTCCTCTCCTCTCATCTAGTTATGTCTCCTCTCCTCTAATCTAGTTATTTCTCCTCTCCTCTCAACTAGTTATTTCTCCTCTCCTCTAATCTAGTTATTTCTCCTCTCTTCTCTTCTCCTCTCATCTAATCTAGTTATTTCTCCTCTCGTCTAATCTAGTTATTTCTCCTCTCCTCTCCTCTCCTCTAATGTAGTTATCTCTCCTCTCCTCTAATCTAGTTATTTCTCCTCTCCTCTAATGTAGTTATCTCTCCTCTCCTCTCCTCTCCCCCTTTCATCTTCTCCTCTCCACTTATCCTCCTCTAATTTTCCCCTGTCTTTTCCTCTAATCGTGTTCTCTCTCCTCTCCGCTCTGTCACATAGTCCTCTCTTCTGTTCTTCATGCAGGGTTACTTTTGGCTGCAGTAGCCGACACCTGAAGAGCAGAAAATCCCATGCTAAATTGGTTAAGGCTTTTTCATGTAATTAGTTGCTGTATGACTAACTGTTCTGTAGGAGTTGTCTAGCTACTCTCTTCTCACACAGATCCAATTTATTTCTCAGCCTGGACCCTTACGACAGAAGCGCCGGTTCGCTCTGCTTGATAAATGATGAAAGATATCTGATCGGAAAATAGGGGACTGAAAAAGCAAAGTGAGATCTCCATATATTCATGTTTGAGATCTCTATACATGTTATTACAGTTTTTCTGAATTGCTAAAACACATTTCTTGAAACCATCACTCATTTTCTCAAAACCTTAAACACAAATCCAAATACTCAAACTAAATTCACGAAACCTCTGACTCTTCTATCAAAATCAAACAATCACTGCAAAACTATTTCACTTGCACTCAAAATCAAATGGTGCTCTCAGATCACAAACACATGAGTCAATAAAATAAACACTACAGAGCATTCATTAGACACTACAGAGAAAAATGGAGAACACTGCATCAAGAACATTACAGAAAAAAGTATATTGTATTGAGTAAACAATTTTGTAATTCTGTAAAAAAGTATAGTAATTGCAACTGAGTAAGGTGAATATATTGTATAGGCCTACTGTATGTACTGCAAGAACAGTATTGTGCTGAATATTGAATAGTACTGAATGTTTGTATATATTCATCACTTGGATACTTCAAAAATAATGCAGTCCAACTGCAAAAACCAAAAAGGTCAAATAAAACTCGAAATGAATAGCATGTTACAGTACACTCAAATACTGTAAGTTGTGCAATTGTAAAATCAGGGTCAATGAGAGCTTAATTCTGTCTCAGCATCATGTCTTTATGCTTGAGTCCAGCCTGAGGACTTTGTCCACATCACAAGTGATGTTGTCCTTTTTGCTAGACAAAGAGAAAAAACCCTCTGGTCTGACAGATCCAGCCTTGATAACACTCTCTAAACCAGTGGTTCTCAAACTTTTTCAGCAGGAGGCCCCCTTGTGTAGGGTGAATCCTTTTGTGCCCCCCCCGAAAAGAAAACTCATGATGCAAAACATCCCCAAACTTACAATTTACTTAAAAATTTTAGATTGTACCAAAAACAAATTAATTTGTACAATGCCGGAACATAAATTATGTTTGTAGCCTTATTTATCTGATGTTGAATATACAAAATTTGTTAAATTCTTAAATTTCATAAAATATAACAAATTGTTATAAAAATTGTCTGAAAAGTGCAACAAAAGTATTGAATACTGAACAGTAATTTATGATGTCCATAGTAGAAGATGAATACTGAAAAGTGAATTTACATGTATTTTGTAAAAAAGTGCATTAAACTTCTTACATTTTGATGTAGTAAAATGACAGTGGCTCAACAGTTTGGTTTGCAATTTGAACAGCAATCTGATTTTTTTCAACAATCTTTTTTTCTGCAAGAAACAAAAAAATGTCTACTCTACTTAAAAAGAAATAGTTTTACAATATAAAATAAATATACAATATTATACAAGTTTTACCATATAAAAGAAATCATGCAATGCAGACACATCAATTTAGTAACCACTGTACAAGTACACACAACCTGCCTTAGTGGGAAGGGTGAGACTGTCTTTCTTTGCAGAGCTTATCAATTCTGGGTGTTATTGGGGACAGGCAAACTCTCAAGTCATCTTCCACATTAAGCCGTGCCCTGTATTTTGTCTTTATTGCCATCATGGCTGAGAAAGATGTCTCACAAAGATATGTTGTTGGGAAAGGCAGCAATATTCTCATGGCCTGAAGAGCAACCTCCTTGTACTCCTTTTCAACCGTGCAAAAGTATTGAATACTGAACAGTAATTTATGATGTCCATAGTAGAAGATGAATACTGAAAAGTGAATTTACATGTATTTTGTAAAAAAGTGCATTAAACTTCTTTATACTTATACTAGTAGAATGACAGTGGCTCAACAGTTTGGTTTGCAATTTGAACAGCATTTTTTTCAACAATCTTTTTTTCTGCAAGAAACAAAAAAATGTCTACTCTACTTAAAAAGAAATAGTTTTACAATATAAAATAAATATACAATATTATACAAGTTTTACCATATAAAAGAAATCATGCAATGCAGACACATCAATTTAGTAACCACTGTACAAGTACACACAACCTGCCTTAGTGGGAAGGGTGAGACTGTCTTTCTTTGCAGAGCTTATCAATTCTGGGTGTTATTGGGGACAGGCAAACTCTCAAGTCATCTTCCACATTAAGCCGTGCCCTGTATTTTGTCTTTATTGCCATCATGGCTGAGAAAGATGTCTCACAAAGATATGTTGTTGGGAAAGGCAGCAATATTCTCATGGCCTGAAGAGCAACCTCCTTGTACTCCTTTTCAACCGTGGGCCAAAATTCTGCTGGGCCCTGCATATTAAATCTCATCCTGAGAGTGCGATCACTGGATAATTCCAAAAGTTCATCTTCGGCCTTTCCACTGAGGCCACTGGCCATCACTTGACAAGAAAAGGGATCTCGAACCCAGTCATATTTCTCCATGTCAATGTCTGTGAAGTAGTGACTGAAATGTTCATTCAGTGAGGTGAGGTGACTGGTAATGGTGTTGAGCATGAAGTCCACTCCCATGCAGTTTGTATCCAAAAATTCAGATAGATTTGGAAACATGTCAGTGATGCCTCTTTGTAGTTTATGTACCCACAGGTCCATTTTTCTCCTGAATGCATTTATTTTGTCACTTGCCTCCAATATTGTGGAATAACATCCCTGAATGGACAGATTCAGTCCATTGAGACTACTGAAAATGTCTGCAAGGTAGGCCAGTTTTGCCATCCTCTGTTGGTCAGAAAAAAACTGTTCTAGATCAAGTTTATGTTCTTTCAAAAATTCATGAAGCTCACGTCTCAGTTCGATCACTCGCTCTAAAACCTTTCCATGTGAGAGCCACCGCACCTCTGAATGGAAGAGTAAGCCGATCATGAGCTGCCCCCATCTCTGTGCATAGTTTTGCAAAGAGACTTGACTTCAGCTGTCTTGACTTCACGAAGTTGACAGCCGCTACTACTACTTCCAACTAACAACTGTGCAGCGCTGCTAACGTCAGTGCATTCATCAAGCTGAAGCGCAAACTGCTCACACAATCGTAATCTTTCGGTCAGTTGAGATTTCACATCAAAAGAGATGTCTTTGATCTGTCTGCTTACTGTATCGTTGGACAGCGGTATGGATTTAATCTTGTTCTCGGCCTCTTCCCCGACCATCACTCTGCACATATCCACTGCTGCTGGAAGTATTAATTCCTCCCCGATCGTGTGAGGCTTTTTACATTTGGCTATTCGCAGGGCTGCAAGATGCAATGCTTGCTGTGCTTTCTCAGGTATTGTCGTGATGTTAGTCAATCGTACCTTTTGCTTGATGTATTCTTCTTTCTTTCTCTGTAAAAAATCCTTACTCATTTGTGCACTCTGAACTGCCTCATATTTTGTACAGTTGGTTTGATCACATCATTAGAAACAAGTGTGAACAATTTTGAATAGGGGTGCTCCGATTGATCGGCTACCGATCACTATCGGCCGATAATCACGTTGGGATGATTGATCGGCGGTCTCTAAAAAGGCCGATCTCAAAAACCGATCTCAAGCTCATGACGCTGCCGTGAGAGGTTTTGCACGACATTCAGCGGCACCGTCTCAGTCTCTGTCCGGCGCGGGTAAAATAATTATAATGCTGAAGGTGAGGTACTCTCTCTCAAAATATGCAAATGGCTTCAAATCAGCACATCGCGTCTGTCTATAAGCGAGCTGCAGAGTTGACACAGGATTTGTCACTTGCTCAATCGAGGCAGTGTCACATCATCACTAAAGTTTATAAATTGCATAGGATTGCTTGTAATAAAGATTTCAATGCAAAAGGAAAGGCAGTAGAGCAGACTATTTCTGTCAATGGTAAGTTTGTGATAACGTAAGAAAAGTAGTTTAAATGTTTTGCCACTTGCTTGAGCAACTTAATATATAAATCTAAAAGTCAATGCAAAAGTAAAAAGCATTGATGTAATGAAATTAACTCATTTGTAAGTCGTTAATTCTATAAGGGAATTAATCATTAATTTTATTTCTAGCTCAGGTTTT
>NW_015661891.1:141717-144757 GCF_001515625.1 Sinocyclocheilus rhinocerous | reverse complement strand
TTTATTGTTTAAACATGTCTGTGAAAGATTGTATTACTGTACTGTGTAAAAAAAGAATTGCAATGCTGAAAAAGCATTTTCAGTGACAATGTTTGGATTTGAAATCAAAATAATGGATAAATGTTGTGTTTGTGGTCAACAGCCACGGATCAGTAGCGGACTCCTGTGTGAAAGCTGCTTCCCCTCTCACAAGAGTCACCTAAGAGGGGAATTACCCCCATTTTCAAAAATTTAATTCAGGCCCTGAATAAATGTGTAAAAAGCCTGATTGGAGTATCACTATAAATAGTTATAAATGATAAAAAGAAGGCTTTAAAAAGATTGGTATCGGTGATCGGTATCGGCAGATACTGCTTTCTGTGATCGGCGATCAGTGATCGGCCTCAAAAATCCTGATCGGAGCACCCCTAATTTTGAATCGTTGTGTGTAAACGAGGACAACTGTGCTTTAGTTGTGTTTAACTTTTGCCACTTGTGTTTAGCATTGTGCAGCACAAATGCATCACAGTGTGATAAGTGTTTTAGTGAATGAGAATGTGTTTAGAGTTTTGCAAAAAGAGTGCTTGATATTTGCAAATAGAGCCTAACTGCCTGAACGTGTTTAAGGTTTAGCAGAAAGAGTGCTTTATTCGACAAATTGGTTTAAGCTAGTGAGAATTTGGTTCAGAGATTGGGGTTTAGTGTTTTAGCAATTCAGAAAAACTGTAAGAGAGATCGAGCAGGTGTCAATCAAAGCCGCAGACATCATTATTGGCGGTTAGTTGTCAGGGTAACTGCCTCCAGCCTCACTGGGGTCCCACACTGAGTTGTGACTGTGCTGAAGGCAGCCACACATAACAGACCTGTCACACTCTGTATCTGTCTGTCTCTCTCACTTTATCATCCCTCTATTTTTTTCTGAACTGCCTTTTAAATGATGCCATCTACAGTAATTAGACAACTGTTTGTGTTATTCATTAGTTGCCTAAAAGTCTTCCCTTCAATTTCCAGCCTCTTGATTTTCTCCTCACACTAGCCTTGATTCTGCCATGTGCGCATATAATTGGATTTGAAACAATGCACTGTTCACACTACTTAGAATGCAAGAGTTAAATTTATTTAATTATTTTAAGAAAATGTCTTAGTTTAAAAGTAGGTCATGCTTTTTATAAGTGTAGAGCTATAATTTTTCAAGTTTTATAAAACGTCAGAATAGCAGCTAAATAAATAAAACTACAATAACATAAATCATTTTTAGTACTATACTTTAGGATTCTTAACAGTTGTTTTAATGTGGAGAATATTTTGATATTGCAGACTACATTTTGGCATCTTTTTTTTTTGGTAGCATATTATTTTAAGGTGTCCTTGTTACACGTTACATGTACTTACTATTATAATAACAATAAATTATGCACAATTACATGCAAGTAACCCTAAACTAAACCTTAATCCTAACCCTAACCATATAAGCACATGTAGTTAATTAATATTACTCAGTACTTAAATGTATAATTACACTGTAACAAGGACACCTTAAAATAAACTAACCTTTTATTGTAACTGTCATCAATTAATATTCATTTTATTGATAATAGATATGTGTGATTGGTAAGTCAGACTCTGCATGGGCAATTAGACACGTGTTTTTTTTTTTTTAAGTTTTCCAGAACTTACCATTATCAATTCCATGTAGGCAGAAATGCAATCTGTGAAACTGAAGCAGATTATGTAGCTATTAATGTCTTTTGATAGACTACTGTATAACACAGTTTAACTGTAACCTTCAAAATTACAATCATGTTGATTTACAAAAGGTGACATGCTGCTGCAGACATTGTCAGTAATTTGTGAGTAGAAAAGTCACAAACAAACAAGTATCAAAATGCACCTTCTTTACAATTAAACCATTATCTCAGTTTTTATCAATGCAAGCAAATAATGTTTGGGTGTAAAATTATTCCTCCGGTGCTCTTAATGAAGGGATCCATAATCCAAGGCACTCAAAGTAAAATATGGAGGGGAAAAAAAACTTTATTGCATAATGGTTATTAAGAACGAAAGAATAAATGATCAAATAAATAAATTCTACAAACAGACACATTGCTCAAAGTTTGCATGAAATGAAAATTCCAGCTGAGCCTGGTTCCTTCCAGGATTTTTCTTCTCTTTCAGTTAAAATTCTCCTGTGGTAGAAATATGAAATACATTTACATGAAACTACAAATACATTTAAATTAAATAAACATTTCCTGTAAGCCTTACAGTACATTATTGGCAGCCCCACAATCATTAAATAAAATATATTTTCCAAATGATACTGTAAGGCTATTCCTGAACTTCTCAAATTAAATGAAAGTTGCTAAGTATCTTTCAACCTTGAACAAACTTTTTTTTTGTAATGATTTTTAATAGGAGATCGTTAGTGCCATGTGAAGGCTGGGGTAATATTGTTGGAAATAAAGATGAGCACAGTTCAGTGAAAGTGCTGGAAGAGGCGTTTAGTAAAGTGGCAAAAACAACTCGTGACAAGATACAAGCGTGATACAAAACTTGTCTGAGCATAAAAAGCTTGTCTACTCTTGTGGGATATCAGGATATCTGATGGACCTTGTGCAAGTTTGAGCCAGTGCTGGAATATTGGATTGTTTACTCAGTAAAAAACAATGGCATCCGTGCCTCAGTCCCAAGTGAATTCTACTTTCTTTGCTGCTTTGATGGCCTCCAAGTCAAATGCTAGGTGTTTGGTAGGGGTGCCTCGATCAGGATTTTTGAGGCCGATCACTGATCGCCGATCACAGAAAGCAGTATCTGCCGATACCGATCACCGATACCGATCTTTTTAAAGCCTTCTTTTTATCATTTATAACTATTTATAGTGATACTCCATTCAGGATTTTTAGACATTTATTCAGGGCCTGAATTTCATTTTTGAAAATGGGGGTAATTCCCCTCTTAGGTGACTCTTGTGAGAGGGGAAGCAGCTTTCACACAGGAGTCCGCTACTGATCCGTGGCTGTTTACCACAAACAACATTTATCCATTATTTTGATTTAAAATC
>NW_015661891.1:141004-141375 GCF_001515625.1 Sinocyclocheilus rhinocerous | reverse complement strand
AAACACTGGCAAGAATTAAAAAGAAATGCAATTTATAAACTTTAGTGACAATGTGACACTGCCTCGACTGTGCAAGTGACAATTCCTGTATCAACTGTGCAGCTTGCTTATAGATAGACGCGATGTGTGGTGATTTGAAGCCATTTGCGTATTTTGAGAGAGAAAGAGAGAGCACGCGCGGTGATTCACTCACGCTGTTTGTGAAATTACGTCTCACAAGGTTTTCAAATTACTTTAAAAGTTATTTAATGAAGAAATATGAAGGTGAGTACCTCACGTTCAGCATTATAATTATTTCACCCGCGCCGGACAGAGACTGAGACGGTGCCGCTGCATGTCATGCCAAACCTCTCACGGCAGCGCAGCTTGCG
>NW_015661891.1:123767-139591 GCF_001515625.1 Sinocyclocheilus rhinocerous | reverse complement strand
CCGTTTGTGAAATTACGTCTCACACAAGGTTTTCAAATGACTTTATAAGTTATTTAATGGAGAAATATGAAGGTGAGTACCTCACTTTCAGCATTATAATTATTTCACCCGCGCCGGACAGAGACTGAGACGGTGCCGCTGCATGTCATGCCAAACCTCTCACGGCAGCGTCGGCAGCTTGAGATCGTTTTTTTTTAGATCGGCCTTTTAGAGACCGCCGATCAATCATCCCAACGTGATTATCGGCCGATAGTGATCGGTAGCCGATCAATCGGAGCACCCCTAGTGTTTGGCCACTGTCTTTTGTTTCAAAGCCAGTGTAATGCTGAATGGTTCACTGAGAACTACCCTTCACACACATATGAATTAGCAAATCAGAGGGAAATGATTGCTTGAACGCTGAATGTTGCTCTATCTCCAGCTCTAATCATAACCATTACACAAATACCTGACCCTGAATGGTTAAAAATCTGTCTGGTTGATCGGAATGTTGTTCCAGAACCAAAGATATGTTGGAAAATTTCCAGATCAGACCTGGGCATCAGAGAAACTGAGACTTATTTCTAATTATTTAAAATCAGTTAATTGGTTAAAGATTATTAAGATGTGATGCTTACTTTATTTGAAGTTTTATGAAAATGTGAGGCAGTATGTGTACAGTATGGATAAGTATAGTGTATATATAAGTTGTATACAGTATAAGTTGCAAATTTGTGTAATCCAAAAAATATTATTATTTTAAAAAGACATGCCCTTGTATATATATTTGTTTATTTATTTTTATTTTTGGCTGTTTTGTGATTTAATTAATTTAGTTGTTTGTTATTTATTTATTTGTTATTATTTATTTATTTGTTTGTGTGTACATGTTTATAAATATCTTTGTTTGTTTGTTTGTTTGTTTTGGGCGATATTGATGATTGGTGCATTAATTTTCTGTTATGTTTGTATTATAATAATTAAAAAATAATAATTACAGGATGATCATGTGAAGCTGGTTAATCAAAGAAATCTTGCTGGTTAAATAAGTTAAAAATCAAAACACAACAAATGTACTGGGCAGTGGGCAACTGAGCTTGAACTAGCCTAAAGCCCAAAGTATACTTAGTTTTTGTATGTGTACACCAGCGTATGCATACAGTCGAACACATAGCCTTTCAGAAGTATACTTCATTTGATGGCCTGGGACAGTGTTGCCACCTTGTGGAACAACTGATTAGTGCAAAACAAATTCGGTGCGCATGTGCGACCTGGGTGTAAAAAGTATGCGCAGCTACAAAAATCTGTCACCTTTACGATAATCGCGTACTATTCTGGTGTCAAAATTTGTGTCATGCGTATTGTACGCAGTCCGTCACGTATGCCTAAACACCTAAGTATACTTTGGGCTTAAGGCTGACAACTGCCCAAAACCCCTCTAAACTTATCAAACCAGATCAACCTGACCAGTGAAAATGAGCTTGGTGGTCCAGGTTCATTCAACAGGAATATCGGCAGCCAGTGTTGTTCTTTTCCGCAGGTGTCCAGTATTTTTAGCTGCTATTTACAGTTCATCCCAAACTATATTCCCACTTCAAGGCCTGAACTGGGCTGTTACCTCTGTGTTCATATCTTTAGAAAAGCAATTTCTTTGAAAATTGATATCATATTTACACGTCCCCCTTCCCTTGTCTCTCTCTGCTCCCGTTTTATCGCACCATCTTTGTGTAATCATATAAGCATTTGTCACACTTCCTTAGTTCCTCTGTCGCACCCCCCCCCTCCCCCCGGTAAAATGACTCGGCGGGAAAGCATAGCAGGTCCACTGTACTGTGACTGTTCTTTAATTAAAAGCCCTTGCTTCTCTCTGGGTATTCAAACAGCTGCGCCTCTGACGAACCGATTCCCTCGCTGCTCTCAGCGCATCTGATTGCTGCTTGGCCGCGGCGGTGATTAAAGTGTGATGGCCGTACCAGCTGACCAACGCTAAATCCACTAGATTATATATATGTCCACAAAATAGAAAATCCCTAATCTGTAAAATAAAAAAAGACACTAAACACAGCTAAAAGTTTTAATAAATACTCAAAAGTGGTTAAAAGAATGAGACATAAAATGAGATTGGTTTAAATAGGATTGGTGTATTTACAATGTTCACATAAAAGACTTTAAAACAACAGGATAAAACACGGTAAACTCAGTCTGTTAAAAGAATACAGTTCGTTTGTCCATACCCTAAAACACTCTAAGAATCTCAGTGTGTTGATAAGAAGCGTGGCAATCTTCACTGCATTAATCATGTGGATTTCAGTGTCGGCCGTTGATGCTGATTTGTTTATAATATGTTCAGTCAAAGAGGCATTACTCAATTTGATGGTCATTTGCATTTTTGAAGAGCGGCGCGTTCCTGAGCGCAGAGGAATCCTGTGATCAATAATACAGCTGCTAATGAGCCACACCGGCCCCCTCTGTGAAGCTTTCATCCAAAATTCATTAATATGGTGTTTTATTCATCCGTACGTGGAGCTGAGATGTTGGATACCACAGGACAGCTTCAGCCCACCCTGGCAGACGAGACACGAGTACGAGCTGCTCTGTTTGAGGAGGTTAAATGACAGACAGCGCCGCTCGTCCTGGAGTGAGTCTGTGGAGGAAATGTGAACAGAGCAGGTGTGAGGAATAGAAATGTGTGCGATGAACCTCAACCTGATCTACCAGCTCTCTCCAGTCTCCAGAAATACACTGCTCATCAGATGCTCCACGCCGTACCTGTTCCAGGACAGAGTATGAGTGTAAATCACTTGAACAATTCCACGTGATTACTATCCTTAAGTGTTATTTTGAGGGAATCTGTACTTCACTCAAGTGCAGTTTAAACTCAAAACATTTACTGTTTCTTAATTGTGCAGTGGTTCATTTCTTCTGTTTTGTCTGGAATATGTGTTTGGCCTCATCTGTGCATCTCACTCTTTCAGGGCTGTTCGGTGTGTATTGTTTTCCACTGTGCTGTTATTATGTTAAGAAAAAATAAATAAAAATCAATGTTGTAAATAAAAAAGGTTCCTCTTCTTCTCTTCTACATGCTTGCATGTATCCCGCGTCGGCGGTATGGGCATAAACACATGAAAATGTATTTAAAATAAAAATACAAAATACTACGTGGAAAATTGTATTTAAATACAAACACAAAATAATGCCTGCAAAAATGTATTTAAATACAAATACAGTATTTTGTATTCTGAAAATACATAAAATACATGTGAAAACTGGCCATCTAGCGAAGTACCACTATTAAGGCTTGTTTGCACCAAGAATGATAATTATAAAGATAACTTTATTAGCGTATCCTAAGCATGTGCTGCAGTTATGTTATCTGTCACTGTAAATGCTCGAGCTCTTTAACACAGGATTGATTTTGATTGTCTGTCAATGTTTTTATCATTCATCAGTAGGATAAAATTGCTCTGAAAGTGATTTGAACAATATCATGTTTTTGTGCCGTTATTGTTATAGTTGTAGTGTGGACTTAGATTTAGAACAGTTTTTAGAACTATATCTGGTCCCACTTTATATTAGGTTGCCTTAACTACTATGCACTTTAAAAAAATAAGTACAATACTTATTGTGTTCAGTTGTATAACGCTCTGCATTATCAGCCGAGTTATAAGAGCAAAATGGTGTCAGATTTAACTGTGAGAAATGACTAGTGGTTAAAAGAATGAGACCTAAAAGGAGATTGGTTTAAATAGGATTGGTGTATTTACAATGTTCACATAAAAGACTTTAAAACAACAGGATAAAACACGGTAAACTCAGTCTGTTAAAAGAATACAGTTCGTTTGTCCATACCCTAAAACACTCTAAGAATCTCAGTGTGTTGATAAGTCCAATGTGAGTGTCCACCAGTGTATATACAATCCACAGAAAGTATAATCCAAAATTCATAGATGGTGTCTGGAAAGGTGAGCTCTGAAAGTGGTAATTTCTCAATCCAGGTAAATTTGGTGACTGTTTTTTCGTTTGTTTGTCAAGCTGCTCTCTTATTCAGTTGTACTTCCTGCTTCCTGTCATGTGTCTAGTCACATGACATGCCAACCATACATTTGTTAAAGACATACACACACTTAAAATGTTAAGAGGAATAAAATGGACTAAAAAACATGTAAACCAATTAAAACTCTATAATACATTAAATCATTTTAATAAATAGAGCGGTAAAACATGTCTTTTGTGTGACAGTGTCACATAGTGCATGTGCAATAACTGTTCATGGTTCACTGAACAAGCATGAAACATTGTTTAAACTCTTTCCAATAAATATGTGTAATACGGGTTGACCGATAGTGGATTTTAACCATACTGATAGCTATGTTGGACCACACTGGCCGATACCGATTAATCAACCGACAGTTTTTAAAATGGATACTGAATGAAAACCAAAATAATGCTTTACGATTAAAAAACAGTACTGTACCATACTTTGTAAATGAATGAAAATATTCATATTAATTATTCTATTGATCATTAAAGTTAGTTCATAGTTTATTAACTAATGTTAACAGAAGAAACTCAGCGCAGCTCACAGGTATCACACACACACTGGATGCACCTCATTCAATTCAAGTGGTGGTTTAAAACAGTTTAATTAATCACCAAACGGAACATAAGTTTACTTCAAGAATAAACAATGTGGCATAAATGAGTTTGAAGTTCGGTGTTTAAAAAAAAACAGGGCAAAGAGAAAGCGCAATCTATATTACATATTATATGAAGCATACAGATTATATTAGAGCCACAGAAAGACAAACGTTTTGCTGAAAAATACTCAATACACAATTTTATAGCCTAGTGTGAAGTCATTATGTACAACAACGATTTGGGACAAAAATAATGTAATTTAATGGAAAACTATGAGAAGTCACACACCAGACGCGTCACTTTCAATTCCAGCAGCGGTCTAAAACTGTTTATTTAATCACCAAACGGACATAAGTTTGCTTCAAGAATGAACAATGTGGCATAAATGAGTTTGAAGTTCGGTGTTTAAAAAAAAACAGGGCAAAGAGAAAGCGCAATCTATATTACATATTATATGAAGCATACAGATTATATTAGAGCCACAGAAAGACAAACGTTTTGCTGAAAAATACTCAATACACAATTTTATAGCCTAGTGTGAAGTCATTATGTACAACAACGATTTGGGACAAAAATAATGTAATTTAATGGAAAACTATGCGAATGGTGCTCTGTGGCGTGGCAGGATTTTCTGTCGGCTGCATTTAAATCCGCATTTGAAGTTTCCCGCTCTGTGCGCAGCCTACACGTTCTGTCAGTGATTTCCACCTCTAGAGGCCACTCTCGCATTGTATAATGACAGCAGAGCCTTCTCAGCTGCTCCAGCAATGGATGCAACCCGGAAAACTATCGGCATGGATTTTTACTGATAGCCGATAGTTCCAGCAATCAACTATCGGTGCCGATTAATCGGCAAAACGATACATCGGTCGAACTCTAATGTGTAATATAGATATAATGAAACCAGTAATTGCCATTACATATGCGTTTTCTAGTAAGCCACAGTTTATTATTTAAAGATACATATTTGAGCTGATATTTAAGTCTATAACTATAGTTGTTATTGAAATCTAAAATTATTTGGTCAGAGGTCTGGAAAATGAAGGCTTGAGGAGAATGATGTGTTTATTTCTGACTGTTATGAAATACAGTAATGGCTTGAACCTCTGATCTTGTTGAAGACATACAGACTGCACAGTCTGAACACTTGCCGATTATTTAGGGAGACAGCCTGGATGTTGTCTGGGAGAGGGAGAAGGAGAGTGGGTGGGTGTGAACTGCCGGGAATGTCACGTTTTCATCAGTGCCTTTTACACAGGGATTCCTAACATGTGACAAGCAACATCTCACCCGCGCTTTCACTTCCAGCTTTGATGTCTCTCACTCTGGCACCCCTCACTCTAGCTCCGAGGGGCTGCATCTGTCTGTATCCTGTCAGCAGATGAAATAGATGACGGTTGCACAGAGAGCTCTATTATCCTCCTACTCCCTCTTGCCCTGTTATTTACACTCTGACTGGAGTTCCCGCTGCACTTTTGATGCCACCCATGAACTTTGGGGTTAGAAACCTTTAGCAGTGTCGCTCAATCTATCGGCAGTTTATTTGGTGATGCTGAAGACACATCCCTTTAGGGCAAATTCTCTAAGTGGTTGCACTGTTTTGGTATGCGGCATTTCAACACAAAACCTGTCTTACTAACCAACTGCAATCCAGTTTAACTAGAAGCTAATTGCCCTCTGAGTATGAAGTCATGGAGTCTCATTCATTAATAACTGTGTAAGAAAAGTTATCTTACTAATTTTAATATATGGGTCAAAGATGAAAAAATGTTTTCAAGCATCAAAACAAAAGTTTAGAACAGCTTTAATTTTTTCATACATTAGAATGTGTCCCATTTATTTTATTTTTTTTTTCCAAGCAAAAAATAATGACATTTTTTTACCATGGATTACAAAAGACACCAACTAAACTTTAAAGTAGACCCTTTATTTGCATTTAAAATGCTTTCTATGTATATAATTAGGGCTGGGCGATATGGCCAAAAAAAAAATTATCACGATATTTTTTTTTTTCATATCAGTCGATATCGATAATTATCACGATAAATGTCAAATCTTTATTTCTTTCAAGTTTAAAGCCAGATTTTTGCTCCAAAGTGAAAGTTGTAGAAACTAATTAATTTTCCTTAACAAAATAAATATCTAAATAAAAAAAATATATTTTCTTAGTTTCTGCATGTTCTACATTCAGTATAAATGCACACATGCTATAGCTTAATCAATTACATACTACAATTATATACCGTTACTCCTTTAATAAAATTCAGTGTGAATATCCCAAATTTCTGCCACAATACCATGGTGCAGTGAGTGTTACTACAGTAAATCCATGGTAAATGATGGCGATGTGTAGATTGAAAAGCCTTCTGACTGTCTCGTTGCACACAGTGTTTTTACTGTTTGGCTTTAAACTAGTTTAAATCACCAAGTCATTTGTGTTCATCGCTGAATACAAGTGCTTCACACTGGATCTCACAGCGCTGCTTAATGCTTGCATGACCGAGTAAACACATCTGCTCTAGTGAGCTCGCGCCGCGCGGCAGTTTGAACTTTGATCCAAGCGGATAAACGGTCCATGTGGCACGATTCAAATGAGTCGTGCTGTTTCGTTCCGCTTTTGGCGCATAAACATTATATCGAAAATTTATCAAATTCTTCATATCATTTTATCGAGGAAAATTATATCGCGATAATTATCGTTATCGAATTATCGCCCAGCCCTATAATATAATCATAGTATACTACTATACATAGTATACACTATTTTATCTTTGTAAATCTATTTTATCTATTGCTAGCACACTTACTAGCACTGTTATTTGTGGATGAAAATAGTTTCAAAGCCATTTTTTTCACTGTATACATAGTGGTTTATCCACTGTGTATACAGTGAAAAAAAATTATTTTAGAAGTTTGTAAAAAAAATAGAAGTTTGATAAACAATTATAAAGATTTGTGTGTCTTTACATGCACCAAAAGCATCCTTTATTGTGACAAACACTAAACCCATGGCTTTCATTGAGAAAAATGTATTGATACAAAGGGCATGGGAAATTTATTATAATGAATTTTATACTGGGATAGGATTACATGATATTTGAGGCATGATTTTTATTATCATTATCAGACTTTTGAGTGAGAACAGGTTGTCTTTTTAAATGGATGTCAATGGAAGAGAGGCTTAAGTACCTTGAGTTCAGTATGCTTTTATGAGGAAACAGCTGTTTACTGTAGCACAGCCTTCTGCTAATCTTTAATGAACTTACCATTAAACAATAATTTTAGAGCGAGCCGTATTTGGAAATTACAACAAAATAATAACATAATACACACTCTGTAAAGTCAAATGTCATTCTCAAACCTAGTTTGAAACACAATAAATAAACTTGCATTGCGTTTATTGACAGTGTGAGCAAATAAACAGAGCTGTTAGCAAATACATTATTAGTAAATTCCTACTCATTATATGTCTCTCTCTCTGTTTACTGTCATCCAGTCTTCCTGTCTTTCCCTCTCTCTGCCCGTCTGTTTTTCTCTTGCCGTCTTGTCCTTGAGGTCTTTCCCCTTCGTCAGCTTGCCAGGAACATTCACCCACCCACTGGAAATTACAGCTGAGAGAAAGAGCTGTTTTGATGCATTTATCATCCTTTCCACTGAAAACTCCTTGAAGCATGTGTCAATTTTATTAGCATGTCAGGTGGAAGCCCTTATCGAGCGCGCTGGACCCTGCAAGCTCTGGAAACCCAACGTGACGTTACCCCATGTGTGCAGCTGTCCGGAATCACAGATTAAAGGGGTCATATGACGTTGCTAAAAAAGAGCATTATTTGGTGTATTTGAAATGTGTAAAAATGAGCAGGATAAGTGTGTGTTACACTTACAATGGAGCCTAGCAAGATTTTGTTAAAGCACTTACATGAGCACTTCAGTCAGAAAAATATCTGTTAAATTCGATGTAATGTGTCTAAAAAATATTTTCTTGGTGGAGGAAGTCAGTAGTTCTTCATCTTTTTGACTCCAAGGCACAACAACACAATAATTACACTTCAGGATTTCAGAAATTTTAAGAGCTGAATGATCTTCAAGGTTCTCACTCTTTTAGATTAATTAATTTACATGAATTTTCAGTCATTTGTGATTTACTGCATAAAAGATTAATGATAAAGATTTTTTGTTGTTGCAATATTTTACTACTTTTAAAATTTATTAATTTAACAATTCTACCTGATAAATGGACTACTAGCATACTTCATATTGCCTAATATTTTTCATGTAATATGAAATGATAAATGTTTCATACAGCAGTATGATGTGTTGTTGTCACATGACCACACCATGTTTAATTTAGAAAGTGGTCTCAGGTTATCATCTCAGAAATATAAAGTTAATTAATGTTTTAATCTAGTTACAAGTGTCTTGGCAATCCAATCAGATGAAACAAGAAAAAGATTTTACAAATCACTTCTGACTTATTTGAAACATGGAAACAGAAGGTCAAGTTGGGCACTTTGTATTATGGGATGCATTATGCTCTGGCTTTATACACATTTTGTCTAATGTAGATGGGCCTACAGATACCTGTATTACATGCATACAGAAAATTTGCTGACCATGCATACAAAATACAATAAATTATATGTCTGCATGTAATATTATGTCTGTAGTCAGAATTTTATTTTATTTTATTTTATTTTACATTTGCTTCCACAGTTTAATGCCAATACAGCATACAAAATTGACCTGAAAAGATCTCACTCTTACAACCCATTAAAAAATTAAATAAACTCATCAACCCTACATCTCAAAGTTCCAAAAGTAATCCATGAATAAATCAAGCATAAATAAACCAGGAGATAGATAGTTAGATGATACTTATGTAATTTCGCAAGTATCGAGACTAAGATTGACTAAGATAACTTTTACACAAACAGGATTGCTAAGCGTTTCTTTTAATGCATAAATCACAGGGATTTGTCCTGGTTCTCAAGGGATATACTAAGAATGTCCTCATAATGGAATGGCTGTGTATAAGCTCTAGATCAGAAAGACTTTATTTCCAGTCCCTCGGCACAATCTCTTCATTCTCTTGGAATGGAAAACCTCTGCCCTAAACTCAAGATTTTATCAGAGAGGACAGGGCAGACTTTCAGAACCCACCACTGACACAATCATTTACCTCACAACCTGCACTAACAGTTACTAAAGCCCAGATGCGGAACTTCAGATCTTCCCTGCTGCGCCTGCCAAGTTTACCTTGACCGTCTACCTTAATCTATATTCTGCACTGTTTATACTTTCGCTGTCTGCTTATGATGCAAGTTTTGTGCATTTCCAAGCCTCATTTTTATCCTCTCTCTGACACATAGGGCCTGATTTACTTTAGCGCAAACCGTCTTTTGGCATTAAAATAGTACTGTCAAGATTTACTAAAGACGCGCAGTGAAGAATTAGCGCTGAAAAGGCGTGGACACAGTTATTTTTGCGCCTGACCTTATTGCATATGCATTTGTAGGAGTTTCCCTTTCAGACACAAAAATTAATGGGAGGTATTAAGCGTATTAAAATGAATCACGCAACACGATTTACTAACGTTTGTGCTCATCAAATTACTGATATGTGCGCCATTATTTAACGCCCAAAAAAAGTGTGTCAAATGAGTGATTAAACAGGTGGTATTTTGCACCTGTGTCATAAGTAGATCACCCGCACCTGATGAGCATCAGCTCTGGTTGTTTGTGACTACGCAAATTTTTGCTGTGCTTGGTATATTGCATTGGTCGATATGTAAATGAGATGTTGCGTCTGTGTTCTTTAATTAGCATGTTGTCAATAAATCACCCACATACATTTCCACGTCCATCGGTGCTGTTTTGGAATTGCATTCTCACACTATTTTGTCCTGTTTTAGTAAATCTGGCCCTTAGAATTAAACAGGATACTGTACCTTTAAGACTTTTATATGTAAATGACCTTTTTATGATTTGCTAATCTGCATATGCTACTTCACTCTCTCTGGCCAGTTGTGGTGGTTTTATTGTGAACAATATTGTGGTGGTCCATTCTCTTGTTAACTAGATTTTCAATGGTTCTCAATTTTTGTTAGTTTGTCGTAATTAGTTTGCGAAGGCCAAGCCACATGTTCTATTAGCTATTAATGTAACTCTGGAGACGAGACTGGGGTCAACTGTAACAGAAGGGCAATTGTAGTGCTCTAATTTATTTTATTATTTCGTAAATCATGAACAAGCTATTGTGATGACACTTGTTCAGCATATGCTCAGTAAAGCATTGTTTTGAAGTATAAAAATTAATTTTTTGGATGTCCGTATTAGTAGCTTTCTTCAGCTGTATAAAATTGTATTAGCTTTTAATTGTATTAATTACACAGACTAACACAGAGGATCTTGGCATTATGAAAAAATATATATACACAACCTTTTAAACCCATTTCTAAGCTCCAGTTTGTCACATAGTTTTTATGCATACTTATAACTCTTTATGTTTCTTTCTTTTTTGCAGAAACCTGCTTGACAGAGACACATTTTCCAAATCAGATCCAAGTAAGAATATCTTTCTTCTCCTTTGTTGCTCAAATGCATACTGTACCGTGAAATATGCTTATCAAACCCTGAAAAATATTTCTCATGCCATGGTTTACTATGACCTCGTATATGACAGTATGATCAACTGCTTTCAGCCTTGTTAAGAGGGAACTTTCTTCACTGTCTGAAAGCTTACACAATCACATGACTCATTGCGTTCTGTTTGCGTTTTCTCGCACTGATTGTGTGAAGTAAAGCCTCCAAGCTTCAGCTCTGAATGTGGCACGGGCCTCAGATATAGACACACTGTGGGCGGCCTGCTTATTGTAATATTTGCCTCCAACTCCACAATGTCCTTTTGAGGAGAAAATGTAAATGTCACACATTTGGCCTCGGATATCAGAGTAATCTAAATTCAGGCGAGTAGATCCACCTAAGAGATTATATTTTATGTTGTTAAAGGTGGGGTAAGTGATTTCTGGTAGTCAATGTTGATATTTCAAATCGCCAAAACAAACACGCCCCTACCCCAAAAGGGTCTCGCCCCTATTTTGAGCTCAGCCCCACACATACGTATACAACCCAGGCAACGATTATGGCGGAATCTGCTGTATTATTATCTGCTGTATTAAACATATTATCTTAGGGTGTATTCACACCTGTCTTGTTTGGTTCGACTGAATCTCAAAACTCAAGTTCGTTTCCCCTCTTGGTGCGGACCTTTTTGGCAGGTGTGAATACAGCAATCGCACTCGGGTGCGGACCAAACAACCGTACCGAGACCCAGCTGAAGAGGTGGTCTCGGTCCGCTTCCAAACGAACTCTGGTACGGTTCGTTTAAGGTGTGAATATGACCCGACCTCGATCCGACCCGATTGCAGAAATTGCGCTCAGAAACATACAGCTCGCGCACGTTGTGCTGTTGTTTGCATTTCAATGGCTTAAATCACTTGTTTTTAAACCACAATGCTTAAAAATGCATGCAAATGATGATTTTTTTGTGACCATGGCGCACAGAAACGTGACATGAGCACGCTAAATAGGCTAAAGCTTGCCGCAAAAGTTACCATGAATATGTTGGGGGAAACTAATAAGAAGATTTTTGAATTATTATTAATTAACTAGTGTTTTCTGAGTAGGTGTCGCAAAGATTAAATTGATTATCCTGACTCGCCATCTCATCATGGACGCGAAAAGAAATGCATCTTTACAGATTACATAATGAAAGAGTTTTTTTGGATTTGAATTGTTTCGTTTCATCGTATGACATTGTCTCATATGATGCTCATAAGTTTCTTCATACTGCATTAGTATCTGATAACAGCAAATCAGTAAAAGAATAAAAAATTGCTCTACGAAAGATCTCCATGATTAGCCTGTTTTACACTTCCTGGTTTCGCTGCTTGAGAATTTCTGTCCAATGAATGGATGACCTTAGCACACATGTGGTTTTGTTTACAATTTCTTTTTCACTTGCAAAAAGGGCAGTGTGAAAGCAAACCGCACCAAACAAAAAAAATTTACATTGTATTTGGTCCGGACCAAAGCAAGTGAACTAGCGGACTTTCCTTGTGTGAATACACCCGTACTTTTCGGACACACTTTGTGAGCTGACGCTTGAAACAGACAGTGAAGGAGGTTTAGACGGCTTATAGGGTGTGGAAATTAATGTGTCTTTGGCTCAAGTTAAAAGAAGTTCACTCCCATCTTCTTGCATGTTTTACCTATTCCACTGCCCGCGTCACATCTTTGTCAACACAAATGCGCATTCTGTGTGAATGGCGCTTAGCCTATATTTATGGGCCTTCACAGAGCGCATCACACGTGAGCGGTTAATCACTTGCGCCAACAAATGCGGTTGGATCATTCTTTTCTCTTTACTGTTATCACCGGCATATTGTCAAGGTGTCTAATTCTAACATTTGGTCATATTTCTCGCGATTCCTCGATTTCTAAAAAATAAAATCGTGGCAAAACAATAAATTCGAATTAATCGATAAAATCGCCCAGCCGAGTTCTCTCCAGCGCTGGAAAGCTGATCCGAAATTTACACGGGCCCCTCTTTTCCTCTTTTGTTTTTTATCCGCCATCTCTATCTTTCTGTCGTCGCTCGGCTCGGCTAATGTCGGTCCTGTGCACTGAGCGCTCTCTCCTCCACATCATCAGTAGACACGCCCCTTACTGTGATTGGCTACAAGTTTGTTTTGGTACTCGGCCCAACTCCATTTTCTAAAGCGTTTTTGAAAAAATACATACCCCACCTTTAACCTACTTCGGGTGTTTCAAAATAATTAATATTTATTCATTTATATTTTTATGAGTTGTAATGGCTTAGCTACTCTCAGATATTTTGCATAAGTAGAATACACAATCACTTATTCATTTATATGTTTGTTTAGACACTCACTCATTCAGTTCTGCTTTCACTCATTCAAACTTCCAATGATAAACACATTTTCAGTCATTAATATATATTCAATTATACTGTCACTCAGTCATTCACTCATTCATTTACTGACTCATTTTCACCCATACAATAAATTACTCACTCACTCATTTACTTGTTTATACTCTTGCTCACATTTATTTGCTTGTTTATACACTCATTCATTTACTCTTCACTCATTTTCTTGCTTATTCACTCATTATTCTTTGCATTCATTTATTTATTCACTCGTACATTCACCCTGTTTACTAATCCTAATAAACTCACCTATACATTTACTTTCTCACCCTTTCACTCACAGAATCACTTAGTCATTGACTTCTCATTGACATCAATTATTCTTTTACTAACACTTTATAATTCATTCATTCATTCATTCATTCACTCTCTAGCATCCAGTCATGAACAGTTACTCACTCATTCACTCACTCACTCACTCATTTCCTTTCTTATTAATTTAATCATTACTCAACATTTGCATTCATTCATTCACTCATTCATTCATCCATCCATCCATTCACTCACTCTTTAACTCATTAATTTAGTCACTCTTTTGACTTTCTCAAATGTCCAGTCATGATCTGTTACTCATTCACTCACTCACTCACTCACTCACTCATTTAATCAACCTTATAAACTCACCTATCCATGCACCCTCTCACCCTTTCACTCACTGATTCACTTAACCATTGACTTCTCATTGAGATCACTTATTCTTTTACTAACACTTCATAATTTGTTATTTTTCATTCACTCACTCACTCATTTTCTTTCTTATTCATTTAATCATTACACAACATTTGCATTAATTCATTCACTCATTCATTCATCCATCCATTCACTCACTCTTTAACTCATTAATTTAGTCACTCTTTTGACTTTCTCAAATGTCCAGTCATGATCTGTTACCCATTCACTCACTCACTCACTCACTCACTCATTTAATCAACCTTATAAACTCACCTATCCATGCACCCTCTCACCCTTTCACTCACTGATTCACTTAACCATTGACTTCTCATTGAGATCACTTATTCTTTTACTAACACTTCATAATTTGTTATTTTTCATTCACTCACTCACTCATTTTCTTTCTTATTCATTTAATCATTACTCAACCTTTGCATTCATTCATTCACTCACTCACTCACTCATTTTCTTTCTTATTCATTTAATCATTACTCAACCTTTGCATTCATTCATTCACTCACTCACTCACTCATTTTCTTTCTTATTCATTTAATCATTACTCAACCTTTGCATTCATTCATTCACTCACTCACTCACTCATTTTCTTTCTTATTCATTTAATCATTACTCAACCTTTGCATTCATTCATTCACTCACTCACTCACTCATTTTCTTTCTTATTCATTTAATCATTACTCAACCTTTGCATTCATTCATTCACTCACTCACTCACTCATTTTCTTTCTTATTCATTTAATCATTACACAACATTTGCATTAATTCATTCACTCATTCATTCATCCATCCATTCACTCACTCTTTAACTCATTAATTTAGTCACTCTTTTGACTTTCTCAAATGTCCAGTCATGATCTGTTACTCATTCACTCACTCACTCACTCACTCACTCATTTAATCAACCTTATAAACTCACCTATCCATGCACCCTCTCACCCTTTCACTCACTGATTCACTTAACCATTGACTTCTCATTGAGATCACTTATTCTTTTACTAACACTTCATAATTTGTTATTTTTCATTCACTCACTCACTCATTTTCTTTCTTATTCATTTAATCATTACACAACATTTGCATTAATTCATTCACTCATTCATTCATCCATCCATCTATCCATCAACCTACCCACCTATAAATCTACATACCTATTCATCCATCAATTCATCCACCTACATGTTATCCATCCATCCATCCACCAACCTATTATCCATCCCACCTTCCATCCATCCACCAGCCTACCTATCTATCCACCTACTTATCTACCTTCCTATCCATTCACCAATTCACTCATTCATCCAACCATCTATCCAACAACCTACCCACCTACTTATCTACCCATCCACTACTTCTACTTAGCTACCTTTCTATCCATTCACCAATTCACTTATTCATCCATCTATGCAACAGTGTACCTACCCACCTACTTATCCATCCATCCATCCACCCATTTGCCGGCAGCCATATCACCCTGTAGCCCAAGACTGGTTACCCACTGAAGCTAAGCAGGG
>NW_015661891.1:94352-123418 GCF_001515625.1 Sinocyclocheilus rhinocerous | reverse complement strand
CATCCCTGCATCTCATTCTATTCTATTTCTATCTATCATCTATAGCACAACTGTACATACAATTTATTTATTTTTCGATTTATTTTTCAATATTTGTCTATTTATATTTACATATGTGTTTTTTAATTATTATTCTCATCTTATTTTTTATTGTCTGTGTGTTCTTGTTGTCTCTGTGTACTGGAAGCTTATGTCACTAAAACAAATTCCTTGTATGTAAATTCCTTGCATACTTGGCAATAAAGCTCTTTCTGATTCTGATTCTGAAAATGACTGAAGGTATAACACCAGTAGACTTTTATTAACTATAAATGTTTTTTAAAAACAACAGCAGCTTTCAGCCTGTCACCATGATGCAAACATGAAATATCAGACATACAGTAGTAGTTCTTTACAGGTTTTTTATTCGATTGCGCTGCTTTTCCATTGTTTTTTCTGTGTAAACATGGATGTGTTTGACTGTTGCACTCGCGTCTCTTGCAGCGTCTCATGCATGAAACGGCTTTCTAAAAACACTGCGCTCAAGTTAAAAGAAGTTCACTCCCATCTTCTTGCATGTTTTACCTATTCCACTGCCCGCGTCACATCTTTGTCAACACAAATGCGCATTCTGTGTGAATGGCGCTTAGCCTATATTTATGGGCCTTCACAGAGCGCATCACACGTGAGCGGTTAATCACTTGCGCCAACAAATGCGGTTGGATCATTCTTTTCTCTTTACTGTTATCACCGGCATATTGTCAAGGTGTCTAATTCTAACATTTGGTCATATTTCTCGCGATTCCTCGATTTCTAAAAAATAAAATCGTGGCAAAACAATAAATTCGAATTAATCGATAAAATCGCCCAGCCGAGTTCTCTCCAGCGCTGGAAAGCTGATCCGAAATTTACACGGGCCCCTCTTTTCCTCTTTTGTTTTTTATCCGCCATCTCTATCTTTCTGTCGTCGCTCGGCTCGGCTAATGTCGGTCCTGTGCACTGAGCGCTCTCTCCTCCACATCATCAGTAGACACGCCCCTTACTGTGATTGGCTACAAGTTTGTTTTGGTACTCGGCCCAACTCCATTTTCTAAAGCGTTTTTGAAAAAATACATACCCCACCTTTAACCTACTTCGGGTGTTTCAAAATAATTAATATTTATTCATTTATATTTTTATGAGTTGTAATGGCTTAGCTACTCTCAGATATTTTGCATAAGTAGAATACACAATCACTTATTCATTTATATGTTTGTTTAGACACTCACTCATTCAGTTCTGCTTTCACTCATTCAAACTTCCAATGATAAACACATTTTCAGTCATTAATATATATTCAATTATACTGTCACTCAGTCATTCACTCATTCATTTACTGACTCATTTTCACCCATACAATAAATTACTCACTCACTCATTTACTTGTTTATACTCTTGCTCACATTTATTTGCTTGTTTATACACTCATTCATTTACTCTTCACTCATTTTCTTGCTTATTCACTCATTATTCTTTGCATTCATTTATTTATTCACTCGTACATTCACCCTGTTTACTAATCCTAATAAACTCACCTATACATTTACTTTCTCACCCTTTCACTCACAGAATCACTTAGTCATTGACTTCTCATTGACATCAATTATTCTTTTACTAACACTTTATAATTCATTCATTCATTCATTCATTCACTCTCTAGCATCCAGTCATGAACAGTTACTCACTCATTCACTCACTCACTCACTCATTTCCTTTCTTATTAATTTAATCATTACTCAACATTTGCATTCATTCATTCACTCATTCATTCATCCATCCATCCATTCACTCACTCTTTAACTCATTAATTTAGTCACTCTTTTGACTTGCTCAAATGTCCAGTCATGATCTGTTACTCATTCACTCACTCACTCACTCACTCACTCATTTAATCAACCTTATAAACTCACCTATCCATGCACCCTCTCACCCTTTCACTCACTGATTCACTTAACCATTGACTTCTCATTGAGATCACTTATTCTTTTACTAACACTTCATAATTTGTTATTTTTCATTCACTCACTCACTCATTTTCTTTCTTATTCATTTAATCATTACACAACATTTGCATTAATTCATTCACTCATTCATTCATCCATCCATTCACTCACTCTTTAACTCATTAATTTAGTCACTCTTTTGACTTTCTCAAATGTCCAGTCATGATCTGTTACCCATTCACTCACTCACTCACTCACTCACTCACTCACTCATTTAATCAACCTTATAAACTCACCTGTCCATACACTGTCTCACACTTTCACTCACGGCATCACTTAACCATTGACTTATCATTGAGCTCACTTATTCTTTTACTAGCACTTCATAATTTGTTATTTTTCCATTCATTCATTCATTCACTCACTCACTCACTCACTCATTTTCTTTCTTATTCATTTAATCATTACTCAACCTTTGCATTCATTCATTCACTCACTCACTCACTCATTTTCTTTCTTATTCATTTAATCATTACTCAACCTTTGCATTCATTCATTCACTCACTCACTCACTCATTTTCTTTCTTATTCATTTAATCATTACTCAACCTTTGCATTCATTCATTCACTCACTCACTCTTTAACTCATTAATTTAATCACTCATTTGACTTGCTCATATGTCCAGTCATGATTTGTCACTCACTCACTCACTCACTCTTGATTCTACTCTCATTCATTCACCCATTCAGTCACTCTTCGATTCATTCACATGCTCAATATCGACCAAATCACTCACATTCATTTATTTACTTATTTGTCTTACTCATTCATGTATTCACTTCACTCTTTCAAGTTTTGGTCATTTACTTTCTCGTTCATTCACACCTTAATAACTCAAGATGTGCTTACATTCATTCATTCCCTCAATTATTCACTCTTTCTCAATCATTCACAAACATCTTTATCATTTACTCTTTTTTTTACTCATTTATTTATTGACTTGTTTAGTCTTTATTGGCTCACTTTCTACATTCTTACAGACTTTATTATACTTTATTACAATATTCATTCAATTCTGACACTAAGTCTTTGAAAACACTCATTTATTGATCAGGTGTGTTTATTCACAAACAGGAGGCAGACAGAACGGAGTCACTGAAAGAACTCTGTGATTTCAAGAACAATAAGCACTGAAAGTCTTTAATGTTTTACTTTATGCCACGTGTGTGTGTGTGTGTGTGTGTGTGTGTGGCAGTAGTGAACAGGAAAAGGGAACAATGAACAGCTCTGCTTTTAATCACTCTGCTATTATTGTCATTATCTGCATTGATTTACGTACTTCTGTTGCTTGTTCTTGTCTTACTGTCCTGCTTCACTTTTTTCTTGCCTGCTTTCTCTTTTCTTTCAGATTCTTTGTCCACTTTTCCACCTGCTTTGCTTTCATGCATTGCAGTAGCTATGCGTGAGTTTTTGTAAGTGTCTTTTTATTTTCATATTATTGCCATTTGTTTACTGGTCCTGTTCTTGATCAGCTGATCTAAACAGACGTCGGCTCTTCCTGGGCCGCTGACAGGGTCCTTGCATTCATGGAAGCAGGCATTTGTGCTGAGCCCCCCTCTTAATTATGCTGAGTACTGTTGGCCCAGTCTCTTAGTGTTACCATTATCCTTATGACACACATAGAAAAATGTACACACACTCAGTTATAAAAAACGTTTTGCCACTGTCTGTTGCATGTTTCAGTAGTTGCGCCTTAGGTTTTATGTTTTTGTATTGCACACACACACATATAGAGATCAGCTCTATCCACAGCTTCAGGACATTGGGTCTCACCATACGTTTACTAACAGTACATATGAATCTGCATATTCACATTTTTACAAACATATCATGATTCAACAATACCAAATCACATGTATGAAAAAAACATACTCTGCGAGGCCTTATAAATGTGTTAAGATAAAAATGTTTACATACTATGTTATTTGTCTAACTGAACATTTTATCTTAAATATATTTCATTATGTAGGCCTATACACACACACCAAAAGAGTAAGAAAGGGTGCATTAAAGCTTGAGCTGCGAAGTGCTTGTGCCTCAAGCATGCGGTCACCGATTTAGAATACTCCAAATTCATTAATGTAAGAACAAGGTTAAGAACAAATTTGTCTGCATGAGAAGTTCTCCTGTAGGAATAATCCACACTATTATTAGTGAGTGTTTTAAACTTAAGTGCCATATCATTTTTTTTAACTGTAAGAAATATGCATACATTAATAAAACAAATAAAAAAAAGTTGAAACAAACATCTAAACTATCAATGCAATATCATGAGAATAAGGATCATGATATATTAACATTATATTGGCACCATCCTACTTTATAGTGTCATCTACAGGTTTTTTCAAATGCTACTGTAGAACTACTCTATTCACACTATTATTCATGACAACAACATGGATTAGTTTATCCTACAAACCTAAAGTGGAATTTAATAGGATGGTTACTATTATCAAGCGAGTAGTTTAGAGCTGGTCATGTGATCATGATATGGTGGCCACCATAAGGGTGGTGTATTTTTAGGTACCTATTTGTAGGATAAAATGACTTTTTCTAGTCCACTCATATCTGTTTTCATGTCATGTGAGTGTACATCATTTTAAACATATTTGTTTGTTGTCTTCATTTATTTAAGTGTACGATTTTAAATTGAAATCAATAATGTACACAAATACTTTTAAAATTACAGAAAAAGTTCACCTAAAATGAAGATTTTTTTGTATTTTTCTACACTCTCAGAAAAAAAAAGTACAAAAGTTGTCACTGGGGTGGTACCTTTTCAAAAGGCTAAAGAGTCCATATTGGTACCTTAAAGGTACATGTTAGTACCTAAAGTGTGCATATTAGTACCTAAAAGGTACAAAAGTGTACCTTTTGAAAAGGTACCGCCCCAGTGACAGCTTTTGTACCTTTTTTTCTGAGAGTGTATTTATAGCAGAATGTCTAATTTTCCTATTTTCATTGAATAGCAACTTTTAATTTTTCCCTCGCACAAATTAATCTTAAGGCTTTGGAAGATTTGAAACACAGAATTCTATTCGGATTATTTTTATGATGTTTTATAGCAATTGTTTTGTGCCTTTTGGAGTTTGACAACCCCTGGTCACCATCTACTTTCATTGTATGGAAAAGAACAGCATGAACATTCAGCTAAACATCTCCTTTAGTGTTTAATGGAAGAAAGAAAGACATAAGGGTATAAAAAAAAAACAGTTATGTATGTATGTATGTGCATTTATTTATTTCTTTATCCATCCATCATCGGTTAGTTGGCACATTAAGATATTGCCATATTAAAAGGAATAGTTCACCCATAAATGAAAATTCTGTCATCATTTACTCACCCTCATGTCATTCAGAAATATCTCTTTTTGTGACCGAAATGAATAGAGGTTTGGATACTGGCTGGTTTACAAAAGCTTTGTAACTCATCCAGTGAGATTTTTATCTCATCGCATTCCACTGCTCTGGTTCTAAGCTGTTTTTCTGCAAACACAGTAGAGTAGACCACAAGATTGCACCCTGCACAAAGTGCGTCTGAGTTAAGAGCGTCACAGGTCTTCTGGCATTTGAAAAAAATTCTCTGCCTTTGTGTAACACAATCTCTCTCTCCCTTTGCTCTCCACAGTCTGTGTGCTGTACACCCAAGGCATTGGCAACAAAGAGTGGCGAGAGGTAAGCGGAACAATCTGGCCCAGTCGTGTCGACCCCTTGAAGGGCCTGGCAGACCCTTGGTCTCATAAATATTCATACATGTAAATATGGGCTTGGAATATTCTCAGAATAGTCATCTCAATTATTTTCGTGTCTATCAGTTCTTCATATTTTTGCCTTCCCAGCTAGTCAGAGGAAATATCAGGCTCTCTAAAGCACCATTAAGAGGGCCATGTATTTATTAACTTCAATCACTAGCTGGTAAAATATGATAAGCCACCCAGAGAATGTAATAACTTTCTCACCCACTCTCATATCAAGACAACTCCAGCCCACTTTTCAAGTCGGCTCATTAAAACGTTAAGTCCCTTTCACATCGCATCAAGGCTTCAACGCACCTCTCAATACTGTCATGCGCCTCTTTGACCTCCATGTTAAAGACGTTGAAGGTAGCAGGAATGTGGGAGGTGTACACAGTAAACAGGGACTTGTATTTGCACTTAGAACATTGAAAAAAGACTCATCAAATTTAGATTTATAAAATGAACTAAAACTGGTTCAAAATATATGTATAGGATCAGTCGCTCCATCCATTTTAATTACACAAGTAATGTTACCTCTTTAGGTTTGTATATACGAATTTGGCATTTTTTATGAAATATTTTAGAGATTGGAATAACTTGTAATATTTGCATTCATTATAAAATGGCGTTTTAATTTTTTTACCACTTTACATGGCTTTTCCAGATTTAGAAATCATACTTTTAAAATTATATATAAAGCAAAAGGAGCCCCTACCATGTATTGAGTACATGTACAGTAAATGAACATGCTTTCCAGAAGGCCAACAATTCACTAGAAATGTTTTTTTTATTGGTCTTATGGAGTATTCTAATTTGTTGAGATAGTGAGTTGGTGGGTTTTTGTTAAATGTGAGCCAAAATCATCATAAATAAAAGAACCAAAGACTTAAACTACTTCAGTCTGTGTGCATTGAATTTATTTAATACACGAGTTTCACAATTTTAGTTGAATTACTGAAATAAATGAACTTTTCCACGACATTCTAATTTATTGAGATGCACCTGTATATATATTCATTCTTTCTAAGACTGAGAAAACCCTGTATTTTTTTAAAGAAAAAAACTGTTAAGAAATATATAGATTTTTAGTTGCTTTACCTTATTGTAATACTCGTTTTTGATTATTTTAAATAATTTTAAGTCATTTTGAGTCCAGTTTAGAAGTTCACTAAAGACCACTGTTATACATTTTATGATGTTTTCCTCTATAGATTTCAGTTCAATGGGAAAATGTTGATGTAAATAATTTCAGCTGACCTTCCTTTGTTCTTTCAGTTTGGGCGGACGGAAGTTATTGATAACACTTTGAACCCGGATTTTGTGCGAAAATTCATATTGGACTACTTCTTTGAAGAAAGACAGAACTTAAAGTTTGATCTGTAAGTACCAATAGATATTCCTTTACCTTCAGCTACATTTACACAAGTTTCACCACATTTACACTGTAACTGATCTGGGTGCACAGAACTTTGAGAGTTTTGACTCTTTTATGTATTAGAAACTGTACTGAGTTAAAAAAAAATTGGAATGACCTCTTGTTCTTGATATCCCGGAATGACATATATTAGTTTTTTCACTGTGCGTTTGTTTGAATAAGAAAAGAGTGAAAGTGTAAAGGTTATGTAGAAACAATTTGTTGATTAGTTGTTTACATTCATTCGGCAGATGTGTTTATCCATTCACTGTATACATTTTATCAGCCCTTGTAAAAAAAGAAGTACATTTTAGCATACTTTAATACATAATGGTTTCATTACATAAATGTAATTTAAAGTAAAACTAATTTGACATTTTGGCAAGTTTCAGAAGTGTACTTATTGTAAGTATACATACTGTAAGTACCTTTATTTTATTAATATGTTATCTACAATTACGGTTTTTGCAAAATATAGACTTTTAAGATGTGAAGCACTCAAGTACAAGTACATACATTCCCTGGGAATCAAACCCATGACTGTGATGTTGCTAGCTCCATGTACTACTGTCTGAGCTAAAGAAGTTGTTACTGGTGTTAAGATTATTCTGGTATTATGGTTTAAATATTGGAATTTGTCTTTTTTTATATATGCACTATTTTTGGCCGTCTGTATACAATTTGGGCAGGTGGTATGTGCTATGCAATTAAATATACAGTAATTAACATATATTCAAGATTAAGAATAGATTGTGGTTGAGTACATGGACTAAAACTGAGGTGTGCTCATGATTGTCAACTGATTTTCATTGTTTAGTGTATTTACAAGTGTCAGCTGTTTCAGATTTTTCAGCAGCCCACACCTTCAATGCACTAATTAGTTTTAAACAAGTTTTTTAAAGAAAGTTTGGTGCAAATTAATTAGTGGGTGACATAAATATTTATTTAATCCACATAAAAACTTCATTCCTTATTGGTGTAAATATGAAAGCAACTTTGACAAGAAGAACTTGAATAGTAAGGTTATTATTAGGCACGGCGTCTTTGTACATCAAACACTGGAGTCACGCTTCAACAACAGATGTGTCAGCTACTGTAAACCCAACCATAAGATAACTGTCATCCTATGTTTTGTGTGCTTTTATAAGCAAGTGTCACAACCAAAACCCCTTCTCACGAATCACACATACTGTGTGGGCAACACTCTATGGACACAGGTAAAGGTCTCTTACCCTTACAGTGTAGTTACAGGAAAAACTGACAATCTATTATTGTGGAAATATGGATTTTAGTATTTAGTATTTAGGGTCAACTTTCCAAGAGACTATGTAATGCACAATGGTACCATCTAGTTATTGGTTGATATTCAACTTTTTTTTTTTAATTATTTATCAGTATCATTTAGTATTTGATATTTAAAATTGTGCATGCTTGTATTGATTTTAAATAATACACATTATAATTTTTGATGCGAAAATTCACTTGCAGCATTAATTGTAGGTGACAGCAAAGGTAATCTTAAAAACATTAACCTTTTTAATTTAATAACACTTTTTAAAGTAGTCTTAAACCAGTTCCAAAATTAATCCTGATTTTACATTCTATACATTATAATTTTGTGATGCGAAAATTCACTTGCAGCACTTAAAATGGCTGTTTTTAGTTTTAGTGTTTTACTTTTTATTTATTTAGTATAATATAATTATAGAAGCCATTTATCATTTATTGACCATAACATGAAAATAATTATTGGCATCAGTGTTATTATATAATGTTAATTATAATTAATATATATAATTATAATTAATAATATGATTATAATGTTATTATATCATAGTATTTATTAATATTTTAAATTAGCTTTAATTTTTATATTTTCAGTATATTTTCATTTTACTTGTAGTTGAATTTTCCATCGTGTTATGTGCTTGTATTTTTTTATTTTAGTTTTAGTAGTTTTAGTACTTCAACTTATTTTATTTTAGTTATTTGCAAGGCAACTTTCTAATTTTATGCACATTTTAATCATATGTTGTTCAGCTTCGTTTCAATTAACATTTTTAATTAATAACATGCACAAGCATTTTTTTAATAGTTTTAAATCTGCATTGCTGCGTCCCAAATTACGTAAAAAAAAATTTCCCAGGGGATTAAAAAATAATAAAATAAAAAATTGGATGTGTGTCCGAATCTTGGATCTTTGCAACAGATGTTATAAATTCGGCTTGTGCGCATGTTCATCTGTGAATGTGCGTGTGTGCTAATATTTATTATTAATTTGTGTCAGTCTAAATGTGTTTGTGTCTGTATATTTAGGCATTTATGGGTGTATTTTAGAACAGATATGAGTCATTCTGTATCCGTTGGCCCAAATGTGTGTGAGGAATTTGTGTGTGTCTCTAGGCTTCAGCATGAGTGTGTATGTCTGTAGGCAGAAGTGTGTGTGTGTGTGTGTGTTGTCTCTGTGGATCGGTGTCCCCGCTCGACGGCCTGTCATACTGGGTCTGTAAATCTGCGGCAGACATGAGAGGGGTCACGAGGTCGTGTGGGCAGTGCCTCCGAGACGATAGCGAAGCCAAAGCACCGCTGATGAGGATGACATGGCACGTCGCCATGACAACAAGGGGGACTGAGCCCCACAAACAAATGGAAGAGGCACAGAGACAATAAATAGATATATATGAGGTTGCGCTATATGTAACCCTAGATATATTTCAGGATTCAGACATCCTTCAATATTTGTTGCTTTTCTTGTCCTCTATCTTGTTCTCTCTCTCTTTATGTATTTATCTCTCCGTTGCGCTGTGACAGGGCAGAAGAGAATGATTCATGATGTCTGTGCTTTAATGATGTTGTTCTTCTTTCGTAATGAGAAACAGGCAAGCGTGAACTCCCCTCATAAGACCATAATCTAATTAAAGCCCAGTTCAAAGTCTCCCATCACTGATTTTGGAAACAACCTCTGTCTGTTACTACTTTTCATTGCAAGCTTTCCTGAGCAAGCATCACCATTACTAATGCACGCATCCAGGGTTAGGGAATTGGACCATCTAAAGCATGGGTGTCAAATTCAGTTCCTAGCAGGTCACTGTCCTGCAGAGTTTAGCTCCAACCCTAATCAAACACAACTGAATCACCTAATCAAGGTTCTCAGGGTTACAAGAAACCTCCAGCCAGGTATTTTGGAGCTGGTTGGAGATACACTCTGCGGGACAGTGGCCCTCCAGGAGCAGAGGTTGACACATTTAATCTAAGCCATCTTGAACAGGGGAGTCCAATCCTGCTCCTGGAGGGCCACTGTCCTGCAGAGTTTAGCTCTGACTTGCCTCAGCAAGTTTCAGATATGCTTAACCTGTGTTCACGCTATGTCGTAATTACCGTAATTCTGAGATAACAACACGTTCAATTCTACTCGGAGCTGAATTATGTGTTTCTATGGCCACACTATCAACGCCAAAGCCCTCATGCGCTCCAGAACTCGTAATTACAACTTGTAAACTCGGAATGTTTTGAGAGTTACAAGTTGGACCAGTGACAGCTGTACCACCTGACCGCCGCTAGGTTCATTTAGGCGCTACTTAGGTGCTAACTCAGAGTCCGAGGACATGGAAGCTATGAGTAAAATGTCACGTGTTGTCATGTCGGAATTATGGTAATTACGACATGGCGTGAACGCAGCATTAGTAAGACCTTGATTAGCTGGTTCAGGTTTGTTTAATTGGGGTTGGAGCTGAACTCTGCAGGACAGTGGCCCTCCAGGAGCAGGATTGGACACCCCTGATCTTGGACCATCTAGAAACACCTTAGCAAAGACCACTAAAACCATAGCAATCATCGGACAATGCTCCAGCAACCACCAAGCACTCACTAGCAACTGCAAAGCAATGCCTTAGAACAGGGTTCCTCAAATCCAATCCTGCAGAGTTTAGCTCAAACCCGGACTAGGCTCACCTTCCTGTGATTTCCTAGTGATCCTTAAGACCTTGATTAGCTTGCTCAGGTGTGTTTGATAAGGGTCTGCAGGGCAGCGGCCCTCAAGGGCAAGATTTGAGGAACCCTGCCTTAGAATCATCAAGAATCTCTAGCAGCCATCCAGAACACTATCATCCATCTAGAACAGGGATGAGCAACTCTGGTCCTGGAGGGCCACAGTCCTGCAGAGTTTACCTTCATCCCATCAAACACACCTGAAAAATCTTAACATGGCTGTGTTCCATTTTGTTTTTTATGCTCTTCCCTTGCTAACATCCCTCCATCATGTTGACTCAGATGTACGTCACTGATTACATTGCACAAGTGCCCACTACTGTCAGAACATTACAATGGGCTGAATTGGAACGTCCTAAGTCCTTGATCACTTGAAATCTGCTATGGAGTTGATTTATTATTTACATTTTGTCAGCTGGGGTAGAGGTAAATTAAATGCAGTCTGTGATGAAGTCACAGTCATGTTGCATTGTGGTATATGAAGCGGACTGAAGTGAACATACTGTATGAAGTAGACTCACGAAGGGTTGAGGGTCTGTCCATATAAACTTTCCTTGACCACTTCATGGAACGCACTTCAAAATGGCAGTGAAGATTTCCCTAGGGAAGTGCTTAGGGAAGTTTGTGACTGTGTGTCTAAAAGCGAAGTGGAATGCAGCCCATGTGCTTGAAAATTACAAGCAGGTATGTTAGATCAGCTATGGAACTACGATTTGCTAGGACTGAATTTGTCCATCACTGACCTATGAACACATAGCAATTGACCCTTTACATGGAGTTTGATTGACAAGCAATCTGACCAATCATAATGCAGAATCTGCCATTTTTGTTCGACAAACAAACCAGACAGGCGAGTAGATTAACGTTGGTGGAGTTGAACTTGAAAAATGGTGTGAATTGACATCTTTCCACAGTTTAGTGGAAGATACCTTCTGATGTTCATTCATGTTTATTTTGTGCTATAATTGGTAAAGAGGAAGAGATGATCGGTTCGCATGCCACTTGAACTGAGGCGCTACAGTGATCTGTCACGACACATTATAGGGCCACAAAACTGTATTTGTTTTAATTTTAAAAAAGGACAAAATTTGAAAATTGAGACTTTGTTTCATACTTAAAGTAACCTGCTCTGTCTTGTCTGACAGCTCCCTCTTTGCTCCCCAATGTATTTTTTCACTGTGTGAGAACATAATGTAAAGCGTGAGAGTGCCATGGCTTGTCAGACATAGCAACAGTGATGAAGGGGGGCAGGTCTTTCGCGAAGAGTCTATTGCATTGCATTCAGAACCCATATAGAACTCTCTAGGAGCCACATAGAACACAATACCAACCATCCTTAAAGGGATAGTTCACCCAGAAATGAAAATTCTGTAATCATTTCCTCACCCTCGTGTCGTTCCAAATCCATAAGATTTTTGTTCATCTTCAGTACACAAATGAAGATATTTCTAATGAAATCTGAGAGATTTCTGGCCCTCCACTGACAGTCTACGCAACTACCACTTTGACGCTTCAAAAAGTTAATAAATAGATCATAAAACTAAGAATGCCCTATTTGCCACCCAGAACACACTACATAGCAACTGCAGAGCAACGTCTTAGCAGCCACTTAGAACTCCCTATCAGCTACACTTTATCAACTACATGAAAACACCCTAGCAAAACAACCTCTAGTGCCTTAGAGGTGCCTTTCCATAGCAGCCACACAGAACACACTAGTGACCACCTAGCTACTGCTCTAGCAACCACCAAGAACTTACTAGCAAGTGCATAACATACCAAGAAGCCACCTAGCAATACCCAAGAAACCATCAGCAAAGCAACAAGTTAAAATAATCCAGAACAGCCTAGTAACCACTTAGCAACACCCTGGAAACTACCAACAACACCCTAGCATCACAACATCAAAACAAGTTTTCTACAGGCAGCACTGCTCACTTTTTTCTAACAGGCTAATATAATTGTTCCCCCTATAGTCAATGCCACAAAGCAGCCAACCTGTTGCTTTGTATTGATTTTGATCTCACTTTCTTTTGAGCAAACGCTAGCATTAGCAATGCAGTTTATGATAAATGTGTCATGTTTCAGTGCTGCTTGTTTGAATTCTGCCTGCGTGTTTGTGTGCATTAGAATGACAGATTCCCATCAGCATGGTGTTGCTATAAATAGTGTTGGGAGCGAGAAGCGTAATGCGGTTTAGGCAGAGTGTGTAAATGGGAAGCTCTGTGTTTCGTTCCCTTCAGGGTCTGTTGACTGTGTGGGCAGACAGCAGACCACGTCACAATCCGGTGTGATGGCTACGCCAAGCGTCTCTACGTATTTACACATCATGTCTTTTCTGGCACTTGTTTCTCCGGGAAGGAGAGCAAGAGTGGCTGTATAGCAGAATTCATTAGTGGTGTTATATCTAATGAGTGTTGAATCGGACTAGTCAACACAATCGCATGTAACTATTTTAAGTTATGACAAAGTAAATTTGAACTAAAATTTCAAACTAAACAGGTTTCTGTTGGTCAGTGTGGCAACCCTGCAAACAAGCCTGCACTGGACCTTTACGGGCTGCCAGCGCAGGGCCCCTGAGAATTTCCTCATTGGCAAAACGTTGGCCCCTTAGCACTTACCCTGCACGGTCAGCCCTCACTTAGCCTCCAGGAAGCCTTAGCGCTGTTTTATTGAAAATAATAAAGTTTGAAGTCACCATTATGGAGGTAAGCGCTTGCTTTAGTTGGGCTCTTGACCCTTGACTTTTTAACTTAAGTTTTTCTCTGGCTGCTGTAAATGTGTGTTTCTGAAGCACATTTGTTATAGCGAAGGTTGCAAGAAAAACTGATTCCCTGATCTCACCCAGAGTTTGATCTCTGAGGACATTATTTAGATTTAATTATTTCACATATTAGTAGCCCTAGAATACAACTGCATAAAATTTTGTCCTGCTTTAATATTTTGAACATTTTCAAGTTGTTATGCAGAAATTATTTGGATGGGATCATGTAGACTCACAAAGATATCAAGATTCAGCATATGAACCTCAACAATGGTAAGTCAACAAAATATTCAGATAAACTCTGAACATCAAAAAACAAGCTTTTTGTTGATTGTCACCATTGTTGAGGTTTATACGCTGAATCTTGATATATACAAATACTATAAAGTGAAATTATTAAGCCTAAATAATGTTCTCAGAGATCAGCCTCTGGATGAGATCAGTGAATCAGACTGAATCATTAATAAGTAACCATCAGCATCTGATCAGTTTGTTTTCTCACAACTTTTACTGTAACAAATGTGTTTCAAAAACACACATTTACAGCAGCCAGAGAAACACTTAAGTTAAAAAGTCAAGGATCAGGAACCCAACTAAAGCAAGCGCTTACCCCCATAATGGTAACTTCAAACGTTATTATTTTCAATAAAACTGCACTAAGGCTTCCTGGAGGCTAAGTGAGAGCTGCCCGTGCAGGGCCAGTGCTAAGGGGCCAACGTTTTGCCAATGAACAAATTCTCAGGGGCCCTGCCCTGGCAGCCCTAAGTGGGCCCGTAAAGGGCCAGTGCGGGCTTGTTTGCAGGGAAACCATTCCCCATTTGGGGAAAAATAAATAAATAAATAAAATAAAAACGACCTATGATT
The DNA here is from genome assembly GCF_001515625.1 of Sinocyclocheilus rhinocerous. NCBI lineage: Eukaryota > Metazoa > Chordata > Actinopteri > Cypriniformes > Cyprinidae > Sinocyclocheilus > Sinocyclocheilus rhinocerous. The sequence continues at coordinate 108,630 of NW_015661891.1, read as the reverse complement.
TTTATTTGCAGTTTGCTAACTGACTTTTGCACTTGACTTCTGGGAACAAGGAGCCTTTTTTAATGTCAGTTTGGACAGTCTGAGATGGAAATTTCCAAGCACAGTTAGTGAGTGATTAAACGATGGTGAGTGAGTGAGTAAATAAATAATATAAAAATCATGCACTAATTTGAGAAAAGAACAGAACATAATAACCATTCATCACTTTACTGTAACAAACTTGGATGATTGGGTATAAAATAATCTATTTGTATGAAGAAATGGACCTCTGTCTGGAAGCATTTTCATCCATTTACAAAAATACAATAGACCATGAAGGTAAAGTAATCAGAATTCTGAAGATCAAACCAAGTGTAAATAAATGAATCATGGAATCATGGCAAGAATCTGGGATCGGCTTAAATACATCTGTAGGTATAGAGAGGTTTACTTTTGAGAAGATGATGTGAAAAACTGAAAATCCACCCTAACTGCATGTCTGGAATGAAGAATCATTGCAATGTAGACCAATAGAACTTAAGATATACTTAAGGTCAAAGCATAAGCCATATGTAATTTGATACAAATAAAAACAAGACTGAGGAAAAGCAAGGATCCTTAAACATCTGCTGCTTGTGCTCAACATATTTTGGGCACTACACATTGCCCAAAGGCTTATGAGAGCCTCAGTTAGGGAGAAGATTCTGAGATAAAAGTGTATTTGAAGAGCTTTCGGGCCTCAGTTTGGCATATTCCTAACACAGCACATCAAACTGAGAAGAACATTATGCTCGAGTGAACAAGGGTGGTGGCAGCTTCACGCTTTAGGGATGGACCTCTGTGGCAGGGTCTTGGAAAACTCCAGGAAAGAAGGAAAACATACATAGTGCTAAATACAGGAATCTCCTGAGGCAAAGACCTGATGCATGTATGCAAGAGGATGGGGCTTAGAGTTCAGTTCATCCGCCCACAGGACAATTACCTCAAACATACTGGAAAATGCAAAAGAACCACGGTAGCGACTTAAAGCCACACAAATATATGTCCTCAAGTGCTTCACTTAAAGCCCAGACGTCACTCCAAATAATTATTTCTGGGTCCAGAACAGTCTTGAAGATGAGAGAGCACATTATTCATTACAAAGTGCTGCTATATGTCTTCAAAGCTTTGCATGGCTTTGCACCAGATAATGTTTTTGATTTAATCAGTCTGCATCAATCTAATAGGTCTCTGTGTTCAAATGATCAATTACACCTTGTGTTTCCTCGCTTGAAATGCAAAAGTGATCAGGCCTTTTCTATTGCAGCGCCAAGGCTCCTACCCTTAGTGTATTTCAGAGTGCGCTAAAAAAGCTTTTGAAAATGCTTTGTAAGTTGTTGTTTGTTGTGGTATGTGTCTTATTAGTTTATGTCTGTTTTTATTCTTTTATTTATCATACTGGTAAAAAATGTATAGCCTGAATGCACTGTAAGTCGCTTTGGATAAAAGTGTCTGCTAAATGCATAAATTATTATTATTATTAATGATTAAATTATTTATTCTTCTTGTACAGAACTTTGGTTCTTGAGGTATTGAATGTGCTTTAGAAATAACTTTTGAGTTGAGAACTGTCTTGAAGGAGCCAGAACAGTTTTGCTAAGAAAAATGATTGCCCACTGTCACAAACGGTTACCCAAAGAGACTCAAGGGCATATTCGACGAAGTGTTAAAGATCTATTAAAGAAGCAGTATTCGCAAAGAATTTAACTTCTATAGTGTGACAAATCTGAATCAGAATGCTACTTTTTAGGCTACTTTTCCTCACCAACAAGCCATTTCAGATTTATTACATTTTGTATATATATATATATATATATATATATATATATTTATAGCTTAAAATGGCCAACTGTTATCCCGCGGTGCTTTGAAATGAAAGGTAATGTAATGGTCTGTCTGACAGGTCCCAGGACAGTGTGGCCAGATGAGACCATGGGTCCGTTTGGGCCTCAGGATCAGCGCTTCCAGTTGCCAGGCAATGTGGGTTTCGACTGTCACCTGAAGGGTACCGGGTTACAGATGACAGGGCCGGTTCACAGGATGGTCCCGCATTTTGATCAAATATTTTGAAACCAAACATTTTTTTCTGTAGAATACCATGCTGAAGAATAGTGTTTAATAATTACAGAGACACAGGTAAATAAATTAAAGTAAAAATACAATTAAATGTGCTCAATATACTATGTTGTTACTTCATTAAAGTCAACTAGTTTGCACCTCTGCCAAGACCTCTCATTCTTGATGAGTTTCCCACCTTCCAGTAGCTCCCTCGAGGGTGTAAACTTGTTCCCTAGAGAAAGAGCAAATCTCAATTTCATCAGGTCTGGTTGTGTGCACTTCTGTGTATTTGAGTTTGAAAGCAGGCTTGTTTTGTTTGTTTGTGTGTGTGTGTGTGTGTGTGCCTGCCTGTGTGTGTGTGTGTGTGTGTGTATGTGTGCGCGCCAGGGTAAAGCCTGTGTCAATGTATGCTTTTGTTCCACTCTGGGGTCATGCAGTATTTATGAATGTGAAGACGTATAGCTGAATAGAACATCACAGTCCCTTTTGGGACTTCTTATGTTACATATGCACCTCATTCATACATTTAAAACACTCAGACATGTATATGCCAGTGCAGGTTATATGAAAGAGAATATAAAGAATTGGTTTTTAAATTGGTCAAATTTGAAAGGGAAAGTCAGTTATTATGCTTATCACACAGCTGGGTTTATATCTGATTTGGCTGCCCCAGTTATGACAAAGAGATTAGAACTCTTTGTCTAAATCATGCATAAATATCAGACTAAATCATTTCAAATCTGTTGCTGTGTGACATTGCAGTCCTTTGCATAAAAATATTTTTAAAAAGTAGGATTATCATATACCCCTGTGAGATGCCTACAAAGACAGCATTTTCAAAAAGTAGGCAGCAGTCCCAGAATGCATTGGGGTGAGGTCAGTGCAAAAAAATTGCCACTTTCCTGAATTTATAAATTCTAAACAGAAACTCTAAAGCAAGCTATCTGTGGAATAAGTCAGTTCATTTCAGGAGCTACAGCTAGGGTTGGGAATACTGGGGATACTTGTTGTCAAATTAAAATTCATCATTTAAGCAATAAATGCATAAATGATGTATATACAAACAAAAAACAGGCTATTCTGGTTGTGTGTCCCTTCTCAATATGTCCTTCTCTTTTGTTTTTCAGGTATGATGTCGACTCCAAGAGCCCCAACCTTTCAAAACATGTAAGTCTCAGAAATTGCTCCATGTTTTATTATAGACTCTATAAACCAGTGGTTCTCAACCCTTTTATTATAGACTCTATAAACCAGTGGTTCTCAGCATGCGGCCCGTCACGAATTCAAATGTAGCCCACCATGCTGAACACAATAAAAAAAATAACTTTCAGTTTTACAATTCATTTTAGTTTTTATATTAATTAAAAAATGTACTAAACAAATATAAGCTATGTTTTTGTTATGTAAAATAATGTTGTTTTTCATATATTATTTTCAGACATGAGCAGACCTGTACTCACGTAATTAACGTTACGCATTTAACGAACACTTACAAGCGCGCACTTTGGCAGAATTCAATTCAAATAGTCATCAGCAGCCATTAGATCGGTAAAATTGAGCATCAGAATGGACAAATTTGTTATTAAGGGAGAAAAACTAAATGTGGAAAATGCCAGTGAAGGAACACATACAAACAAGAATTGTCGCAGTATCAGCAGTGAAGGTAGGAGAGTGCTGAACTTTCGGCATCAACTTTCGGTTTGCCCCGCCACTCACTTGAAGATGTTCAGGCAAAAAGAAACACCTATACTATATGCAGCAATCATCTCTGGAGAGAACCTGATTATTAAATTCGAAAGTGCTTTCCATATTTGGATCAACATAGGCTACATTTGTGAATGCACATTTTCTGCAAAGTCGCGTGTCTTACAGACTGCAACTTACAATCGCACCTTCATTGTGCCGTTACTCCTTTCGAGCCGAATTTCACAAAATTGGTCAGCTCCCGACAGCATCAGGTGTTTTATTAATGGTGAGTAGAATTATTTATTTATTTACTTCAATGAATGTAATCGATTAGATATCATAATATTTAGGCTATAATATTATAAATCTGGTTGTTTTGTATTGGTGATGTAATATGTAAATGATATGCGTACGGCCCGTGAGACCACTGCTATAAACCCTTACCCTGTTGACCACCTCTAGACTATTATGAAGTTTAGGATGCCATCATACACACTCGCCCCGCAGTAAAACCATCTCATAGTGCTTGTAATCAGCAGGTGTGTATACTGTGATTCTGGATTTATTATTATTATTATTTTTTTTTTAGATTAGTGTATTGATCTTCTGAACACCATCCTTTAAATGAGGAAATTCAAACAATAAATACCATTTTGTGGCTCTTTAATGTGTTGTGACGTATCGCTGTAGTGCCTTAGTTTAAGCGGCACATGATCTGATTATCTTTTCATATTTACTAGTTAAAGCATGAAATAAGCATGAATGAACATTAGAAAGTATTTTATTTCAACTGCATAAAGACGTCAATACACACCATTTTTCAAGTTTAAGTCCATCTATGTTAATCTACTCTCCTGTCATCGGTCAAAATGGTGGATTTGGTAACAAACATGATTGGTCAGATCACCTGTCAATCAAGCTTCCTGCAAAGGGTCAAGTGGAACCTTTATTTTTATGAGTCTAGGATTTTTGGTAATTCCTTGGCATTTACAAGGCAAACTAGCAATAGTCAGGTAGTAGTAAAACTGAGGTAATTTAATACTAGATAATTCAGCATTTGTAGCACAGGAGACTGTGGACATCCATCAATGTGTCAAAGTGGAACTGTTTATTGAAACAAATCATGGCTTGTAGTAAACCACCCACCAACAACACCATTGATCTAAACCAGCCATACACTTCACTGTAAATCTGCTATATCCCAAGCAGCACTCGCAAGCATTTGTACGGCTATTGTTTCCTGCCGTGATCATGTTGACACACTAGCTGTAAAGAGACAGATAAACTGATCTCTCCACACATCATGCACAAGAGTAATTGAAAACACCCTCAGTGACTCCAGTGAGCATGCAGGATCCATCCCTGAAAATTACCACCTCAAAATTATCTAACAAATCAGACACAGTGCCTCCTGGTGCTTTTACTCCCTCCCTTAGTCACCCAGAAATCAATAGTACTCTCTTCCCCCCTGACTTGGAAAGACAAACACTGCTTGTCCACTCCCGAAGGGAATTGTGCATAAAACCATTATAGGATGTGTTGAAAGGCAAAGAGCGACTACGTTCTCAGGTGAAAATTAAGAGAAGGGGCAGCAGGGAGAAAACCACGCATACAGAGACAGAGAAAGAAACAGTGAGAGATAGATAAAGAAAGAAAGAGGAAGAGAAGGAGGTCTTCATAGAGTTGAAGACAATAATAAAGATAGTACATTCATATTAATCTTTATTAATACAAATTGAGAGTTTAGTCGCCAGCAGTAATTAGAGAAGCGGTAGAACAAGTGCTCATGGGAAAGTCTGTGTCAGTGAAAATTAAGAATCTCATAAATTACTGAGGATGAACTCAGAGAGCAAAAACTAGTGTCTAAATTAGTGACAGTCACATTGGAGAAAAAAAAAAGTTCACACCAAAAATATTTTATTTATTTATCGAAGAAACACAACAATCACGCTGTTCTTTTCCATATGACAAAAGAATATAGATTGCAAGCTGGCAAAAAAGTATTGTAAATATATTACACTCATTCACTGTATTCAAATCCTTCTGAAGTCACATGGTTACTTTTGTGAGGAACACACTGAAATTCTTCCCCTCCGCCATATCACTCAAATCTCATTTGCATTCTCATATCCAAAATTGCTGTCACATTTGGTTACAAGACATGTGAGAACTAATGCAACATTAATTTCAAACATGACACTATACTTTTTCACACCATTGAGGCTGGGATTAGCCCAATCAGTTTAGTTGATTTTGACTAAATATTTATTTATTTATTTAAAGTAAATCATCTAGCTAGACCAGTTGCCCTTAAAATGATTAAATTATTTTGTCCACCCTATCAACTTGGCATCACAGGAAGTGCACTTCTTTGGCTTGAGTCATGGGGAGATGCTTCAAGGTTTGCTGAAGGGGAAGACTCAGAATAACATGAAGTAATCCCTGGGGTGCCTCAGGGTTCAGTGATTGGTGGATTGATATATCCACACTTTTCAGTCAGCAGATGATTAAATTAAATTAAATTAAATTAAATTAAATTTGCATGTGTATTTGCACATTTATAGATAAGCATACAATTTGCATTACCTGTTCTACCATACCTATTTGTTTATTATTTTGGAAAAACGTCCCACATTATTACACTGAAATTATGTCTTTAAAAAATACAAACACACCCGCTAGGGCAAAGCAGTTTGTCTCAGTTTCATTCTTATTCTCTGGATGTCTCTGGATGTTTTCGTTTTCTCCTGTTTCCTTTGATCATTCTCGCTCCACTGCACTATCCATTGATGCACATTTTTATTAATACAGAATAAGGTAAATGAAGATCTATCATTTTTAGCATACCGGCTACATTACACAAACAGTATTGCCTACCCTTATAAAAACTGTTGTTGCTAAGGTCAGTGGGGTGGAACTTCACAGCTCTGCCAGGAAAATCATTTGAATTCTTTTGGCTTTTCTAAGCAAATCATTGTGCTTCACTTCAGATTGATTATCAGAGGGGTGACAACTTTTCCACATGGTGTTTGAACAGTTTCAGTCTTTAAAATAATGTGATTTTTGATATATACAATAATAATTAGGGATGCACCGATACCGAGCTCCTGTACTCGTTAAAATGCCCCGATACCAAACGCCGATAGGACACAGCATGTGATAAGTGGAATACATGTCTACATTATCCCACATTTCTGCCACAATACCATGGTGATTTGTAGATTGAAAAGCCTTCTGACTGTATCATTGCGCACAGTGTTTCTGCTGTTTGTCAGTGCTGTTTCATTTGGCTTTAAACTAGTTTAAATCACAGAAGCATTTGTGTTCTTGCTGAATTCAAGCGCTTCACACTGGATCTCACAGCGCTGTTTAGTGGTTGCGTGATCAGTGAGTAAACACATCTGCTCTAGTCAGCTCGCTCTGTGCTGCGCCGCCAATTGAAACAAGTGGATAAATGGTCCGTGTGGCGCGGTTCAAATGAGTAGCACTGTTTTGTTCCGCTTTTGGCTCATAAACATTAAATCGAATATTTATCGAACTCGTTTTATTGAGGAAAATTATATCACTATAATTATAGTTATCGTTTTATCGCCCAGCCCTACCTCAATGTATATATGCTATATATGCTGGACCCCAGGTAATTGTATGTCGATTTGTAAACTTAAAATATTCATTTTAAAATCATTCTAATGGTACATTCTGATGGCTATCGATTGTAATTACCACAGAGATACAGTATATTTATGACAGTGAATTCCACTCAGAAGAAGCCTCCAAAGTCGAAAATACACAAAACAACATACAATTGCTTTAATGGGTTTGGCAAGGCCACTTAATTCTTGCGAAGATAAATCTTAATGCTACGTAGAAAATTATGGGTTTCCAACTATGTGACAATGGTCTGGAAGGACTATTTTCTACTTCAGCATAGCAGTGCCTTGGTGGGCAAGGTCCAAAAAGAAAAGATTTACTTAGTCTACTGTAAAAGAACTTAAACTGGCTTGAACTAATCCAAAACCTGAGTTCCACTGACCACCTTAGGGATGCATTGGAACACTGACTCTGAGTCAGACCCCATCGCCACGGACCAAAGCCCAACAGTCATGTGCCAACACCTACTGGAAAGCTTCCCAGATAGGGAGGGCCGACTCATTATAAATGCCTATGATTCTGAATTTAAAAGTTGAACAATCACACAGAGCTGTGGGGTTTTGGTGACGAAATAATGTTGTCCATATTGTGTACTGTAGTTGATAAATCAAAGCTTATCTTTGCTCTTACCCAGTGATTACAGATAAAGTTGAAGAAATCTCAAATATACTATAAATAGACAACTTGAAATACTGACCTTTCGTCTTGCCATATTGAAAAATGCCACCCAGTCCCCTTTAATGTTCTCTCTCATTGCAGGATTTCCTTGGCCAGGCCTGTTGTACATTGGGAGAGGTTGTGGGATCATTGGGTGGTCGTATGGAGAAGGCTCTTGGGTAAGAACTGCTCTATTTGGCTTCTTTCCTCCATTTATAAAGCTCACATCCTTTTAGTGTGATAGATCATTGGTTCTCAACTCTAGTTTTGGGGACACACTCCTCTGCACATTTTGAATGTCTTCCTTTTTTAACACACCTGATTCAGATAATTAGCTTGTTATGAGAGAGCACTATGAACTGCACAGAGTGCGTCAGATAAGAGAGACATACAAAATGTGCAGAGCTGCCTGTGGGACCCAGGATGGGAGTTGAGAATCACTGTGAAAGATCCCATTCTCATTTATCATCCAACAACTTTGTCAATGGTCTGCCAGTCTGGTAGCAAATTATAAGGAATTTTAATAAATAGGTAACTGCACTTTATATGTTAGTCGAACATTCTCTTTTGTCATTAAACATTTTGTTTTGAGCATGTGTAGTTCAAGAACTGATTAATAAAAATTGATCTTGTAAATGTTTCTAAATATTTTATTTCATGTTTTAATTCTCACACTGTTTGGATGTGTTTTGTTTTTGACTGCCTGTCTTGACCTTTTTGTCGTCCAGGTTAAATAACCAGAAAAGTGTTTTTTGAGAAACTGCCGTTCTTAGCTAATCTGAAACCAGTTTGATATTTGATGCAGTTAAAGCTTAAAATTCAAAACAATCACAGTGTGTTGTGTACAGTTTAACAGTGTGTTAAAATACAGTTCGAATTTACATTTACATTTATTCATTTAGCAGATGCTTTTATTCTAAGAGACTTACAATTGAGGAATACAACAAGTGTCGGTGCGAATGTAACCCTTTAAATGGTACTGGGAAATAGTTCGCGCAAAATCGTCCCAGTACTTTAGTACTGTACATTTAGTTCTGGAACTAAAGCGGTGCGAAAGGCCCTATTGTTCAGATTAGTACAAACTAGACAGAGGGGGATTAAGGAAAGAGAAAGCAATGTTTTGTTTTGTTTTTGTTTTTTTATTATTTGCAGTCAAATGTTGACGATAGAGATGAGTTTTCAGCTGTCGCTTGAACATTGTCAGGGATTCAGCATTCTGGATGGGGGTGGGAAGATCATTCCACCAGCTAGGAACAGTGAAAGAAAATGTTCTGGAAAGTGATTTTGTGCCTCTCTGTGGTGGTACCACGAGGCAGTGCTCACTTGTAGATCTCAGGCTTCTGAAGGTGATGTAGATACGTAAGAGTGAGTGGACGTAGGAGGATGCTGAGCCTGTGGCTGTTCTATATGCAAGCATCAATGTCTTGAACTTGATGCGAGCCGCAACCGGTAGCCAGTGCAGGGAGATAAAGAGAGGTGTGACATGGGCCCTTTTGGGCTTGCTAAAGACCAGTTTTGCTGCTGCATTCTTAATCATTTGTTGAGGTTTGATTGCGCATGATGAAAGTCCAGCCAGAAGAACATTGCAGTAGTCCAGCCTAGAAATGAGAAGGGCCTGGACAAGAAGTTGTGCAGTATGCTCCGTTAGGAAGGGCCTGATTTTTCTGATGTTGTGCAATGCAAACCTGCAAGATTGAGCAGTTTTTACAATGTGGTCTTTGAAAGTCAGCTGGTCATCAACGATTACACCAAAATTTCTGACCAAACTTGATGGGGTAATTGTTGATGAACCTAGCTGGATGGTGAAATCAATCTGTAGATTTGGAGTGGCAGGGAAGACAAAAAGCTTAGTCTTTGTCAGGTTGAGCTGTAGGAGATGTTCCTTCATCCATGCTAAGATGTTCTCCAGGCAGCCTGAGATCCGTGCAGCTACCGTTGGATCCTCTGGTTGAAATGAAAGATAGAGCTGTGTGTCATCAACATAGCAATGGTAGGAGAAGCCATGTGCCTGTATGATGGGTCCCAGTGATGTAGTGTATAGGGAGAAGAGGAGGGGTCCAAGAACTGATCCCTGAGGAACCCCAGTGACCAGTTGATGTGCTTTGGATACCTCCCCTGAAAGACCTACCTGCTAGGATTCAAACCAGCGAAGTGATGCCCTGTGATGAGAGGGTGGACAGGAGGATCTGATGATTCACAGTGTGTCAAAAGTGACGGATAGATCCAGCAGAATGAGAACTGATGATTTGGAATCAGCTTTCGCAATCCGCAAGGCTTCAGTGACTGACAGTAGCGCAGTCTCAGTTGAATGTCCACTTCTGAAATCTGACTGGTTAACGTCCAGTTCGTTATTTTGTGAAATAAATAATGTTGCCATGCTTTGTACATTGCAAGAAAACACAGTACAAATGTTCCTTTGCAGAATTTATGATGAAAGGAATGCTGGGAAATCGTCAGGGTATTATAGCTGAGCAAACTGTGACACTGTAAGAAGTTTAGTTGAGTGTATAAAGTTCACATCGACTAATGAGCTGCTGCTCGCTATTGCTGCTCTTTAGTCTGACTCCGCTCATTAAAGTCTTTATTCCACCTCATCTGCACAAACAAACCTTTGAGCTTCCAGTTATATTAGAACAATGTTATTTGTCACATAGTTTATCACGCATCTTTGTTTCCCAACCGTTTTTGTCTTATGAACCTTCACAGCTCTGCTAGTAAGGCATTTTCAGACACCAAATCAGAAATATTTTTGGTCACACTTTATTTTAAGGTCTAATTCTCTCTATTACCAAACCATTAACTACGACTTTTGCCTAAATAAACTACTAATTTGCTGCCTTTTGCCTAAATAAACTACTAAGTTGCTGCTTATATATATATATCAGGTAAGGTAAGTTGTAAAAGTAGCGAAAAAAAAGCGAAATGCATGCACATCTTGGCACAAATGCTATCCACATAAATTGACAAAACAAATTATTTCTTTCTTTCTTTGAAAAGTAACTTTGTGTGTAAGGATGAGGGTTATTTACTAATTACAAAAACATATACTGTGTGAATAACAATAACATATATTTTAATTAATTATTATTTAAATGTTCTTATTTTGTAGTCATATGCATACTTTACTGTTTATAATTTCTGTTTTATAGGTTAAAAAAGCTAAAAAAATTGGAACCTGCCTAAGTAGCTTGTATAATAAACTTACTCATGGTTAGAAATTCTAGATGTACAGTATAGAAATATACAACTAAACTGCATCAGTAAATCTGCAGCTGAATTCATAGTCAGTGCAGAATTGCACAAGATTCTCAGCTCTTACATCTATTTATTCTACATGACCAATTTCAATATAATGTTCCTCTTGAAATACAAAAAAATCTGAATGACTCCCCTGAAATATGTATGAGAAGACATCTTAGTCCTATTTATTAGATAGCTCTGCTGGGTCCCTCAGTTGCACAGGTTGGGGTTGTCATGGTGACTACTGGGTTTCTCACACTTCATGTCTTCCATTTGTTGGGTCAACTTATTTGCGCTGTAATGTTTCACAGTTCTGTACGACAAAAACCTGTATTTCTGTCTAGCAGCTGTCTTACCCCTTATGACGTACAAAGCAGCTTGCGTATTTGCTGCATCATGATTGCCTTTTTAAAATGTTCTCATCACTCAGAAAGTTTCTGTTACCCTTCAACTGATCGATAATAACAGCAAACTAATAAACCTATAAAGTTCTAATCAATTAATCTTGTGCCGACCCTCGCTCTTACAGTGTTATATACTGGAAGTAATGATAGAGCACATACGAAAACTTGTTTACATTAATTACATATTCTAAGGAAGATATTAAATGATTCTAAAAGATATTAAGTAAATTATTTGATTTGTTGCTCAAGTAAATATATTATTAGGGCCCGAGCACCGATGGTGTGAGGACCCTATTGGAATTGCTCCGTTTCTTATTATTAGGGCCCGAGCTTTTGCCTGTGCAGACTGCATTTATAGTTAGATGTGCAACCAACATGAAAACCAGAGAGCTGTCTATGGGTGAAAAACAAGGATTGGTGAAGCTGAGAGAAGATGGAAAATCAATCAGAGCCATTGCACAAACATTGGCCATGGCCAGTACAACCATTTGGAATGTCCTGAGGAAGAAAGAAACCACTGGTGTACTAAGTAACAGAACTCAAACAGGTAGACCAAGGAAAACATCAGCAGTTGATGACAGAAACACTGTGACATCTGTAAAGAAAGACCCTAAAACAACTGTTAGTCACATCAGCAACAACCTCCAGAGGGCAGGAGTGAAGGTATCAAAATCTACTGTTCGCAGAAGACTACACGAACAAAAGTACAGAGGGTACACCAGAAGATGCAAACCACTCATATTAAATAACAATTAAATTTAAAGTACAACTATTCTGTATATACATATATATATATATATATATATATAGTAATTTTTCTGTTATAATAAAGTATTATTCAATTATTAAGGAAGATTGAATGAGAAGTGCATACATTTACATTAAATACTTGATTTATTATATTTGATTTGATCAAGTTAATCTCCAGACTTAAACCCTATAGAGTATGCATTTTACCTGCTAAAAAAGAGACAGAAAGGGAGTAACCCCCCAAAACTGAAAGAAGCTGCGGTGAAAGCCTGGAAAAGCATGACAAAAGAAGAATGCAAACGTTTGCAAAACGCCCGATCTATGAGCCTGTCAAACCCCAAAATGGGCAAAATAAGCTCTATTATTTTGTTATTAAAAAAAAGTAACTAAAGCAATGCTCACTTTGCTGTATGACAGATCGGTTCCACCCAGAGCACAATGGCATAGCCCCAGTCCAATTACATTCACTTAAACTCTGTACACATGAGAGAGCGTTCGAACAGCCAATATGTTAATAATAGGCATGCTAATAAGCAACTAGTTAATAGTGAGAATTAGTCCCTAAACTGAAGTGTTATCATTTTTAGTTTTGCTAATGAGTTTTTGTGTGCAGTCCAGTTTTTCCAACTCTGCTGAAATCAGTTCTGTCCAAGTCTGAAGTTGTGCGCTTCACGTGATGAGCACTATTTGTGTGCTTCACAAAGCTGTTTCAGATCAGTTACTATGAAATTACATTTCATAGACTGCTGCCTATATAGTCAGGAGAAAGAAAGGCAGCTTGCTAGGAGCTAATCTCATTTGGCTTCTCAGCATGTCTGTTATAGTCTGTTCAGAGTAGCCGCTTTATCTTAGTTGTAAAACACAGGATTCAGTAATAGCATGCATGATGTGCCAAGAACTTCAGCTGTGCTCACACACACACACACACACACAGAAATGCAGAAAGACCTCCGCATTGCTAGCGTAATTGTTACATTTGTCTTTCACAACAGGGATCAATAGACCTTATCTCATTCCCTGCTGAAGCATTGCATCTCACACAGACAGTGAATGTGTGTCTACATAAACGCTTGTCAAATGGATTTCTGATTAGGCCTTTTAGCCTTGCCATCTGGGTACAGTAGTCAAGCAAACGTAACATGCCAAGCTGTTTAGCATTTGCATAATGTTAGCTGTCTAGAAACCCTGAATGACCAAATACTCAGCTCATTTATACTGATATTGTTGTCCCAAGTGCTCTAAATCCACACGTACACTCCCGTTGCCCTCATAACCTGCTTTTCTAAATCATTCTCGCCCTGCAGGAGTCTGTGATGATGCAATTTTGTGGCAACAAACTGGACAAAAAGGACTTCTTTGGCAAATCGGACCCCTTCTTAGTGTTTTATCGCAGCAATGAGGATGGAACGTGAGTAATACAGACACATGAGCGGATTCTTGCCAGTTACACACACTGCTCACAGCATCAATTTCATCTCAAGCCTCTATGTTGGGGAAATGGCTTTCCATTGAATTCCTTTAAGTTAATACCCATAGTCCTTTGCACCTGGATCAGCAGGGGTTCTTTTGGAATGGAACAATCACTCCTTACCTGGTTGATTCTGTTCCTCAATAATTCCAGATTCCTTCACTCAGAGAGAAAGGGGTTATTCAACTTTGAGAAATTTATATTAAATATTTATGTATTTATTTAAGCTACAGTTATATACAGTACAAAATAATTGTGTGTATATATATTAAATAACAATGAAATTTAAAGTACAACTATTCTGTATATACATATATATATATATATATATATATAGTAATTTTTC